>NW_027361187.1:0-431 GCF_012295235.1 Primulina huaijiensis
AAATTTCTTCCTCGTGTCCGGATCGTCGAGATTTGCGAGATTTTTCACGTTTCAAGACCAAAGGCATGTATATTACGTTTCTTTTCTCATCAATCAAGTAATAGTATGGATTTTCAAGCATTCATGTTTGTGAGAAACATTTTCATGCAAGTATGTTCAAGATTTATGTTCATGTCAAGATTATTCAATTGTTTCTCACATTTTCATGTTGTAGGCGATGTTGGATGGTTCCGGGCTAGCATAGGTGCTTATGATCATGTTCATATATGTTTTAGACCCATATTGGTATGTTGGTTGAGGATTTATAGCACTTGGGTGGTAAGAGTTGCATTGTGCAGTGGGTTTCTGGGTGTGTGTTTTACTTTCATTGTTTCGAAAACTGGTAACTATCCGTCCATTTTCTGAAAATGCTTTCAACACAAAAATTGTAT
>NW_027361188.1:0-1477 GCF_012295235.1 Primulina huaijiensis
TTTCTTCTCCGTTGGGAACTGGTCTTGTATCTGTGACTTCAGTTAAGCATTGTATACTATAGTTTGAGGGTCACGAGATCGATTTAGATTGCATTGTGCTTGGTTTAGCTGATTTTGATTGTATTGTCGGTATCGATATGTTAACCAAGTACAGAGCCACTGTAGATTGTTTCCAGAAGATTGTTAGATTCAGACCAGAGATGGCTAACGAATGGAAATTCTACGGTAAGGGTTCCAGATCTCGGATTCCCTTAGTATCTGCTCTGACTATCAGTAGATTGTTACAGAAAAGAGCAGAGGGGTTCCTTGTCTATTCAGTAGATCTACTGAAATCGAGCCCGTCATTGGCAGATCTGCCAGTAGTACGTGAATATGTTGATGTATTCCCCGACGAGATTCCAGGGTTACCTCCAGCTCGAGAGGTAGATTTTAGCATAGACCTAGTACCAGGTACGGTTCCTATTTCTCGAGCTCCTTATAGAATGGCACCGATAGAGTTAAAAGAATTGAAAGAACAGCTTGAATATTTGCTGGCCAAGGGATATATCAGACCGAGTGTATCTCCTTGGGGCGCACCAGTGCTATTCGTGCGAAAGAAAGACGGTTCGATGAGATTGTGTATCGATTACCGGCAACTGAACAAGGCAACAGTAAAGAACAAATACCCATTGCCTCGCATCGACGATTTGTTTGATCAGTTGCAGGGATCCTCTGTCTATTTCAAGATCGACTTGCGATCTGGATATCATCAGCTGCGAGTCAGAGATTCAGATATACCAAAGACTGTATTCCGAACCAGGTATGGACATTTTGAGTTTATTGTCATGCCTTTTGGTTTAACGAATGCACCAGCGGTGTTTATGGGATTGATGAACCGTGTCTTTCAGAGGTATCTGGATGAGTTTGTGATTGTTTTTATAGACGATATTTTGGTTTACTCAAGAAACGAGACTGATCATGCTCAGCATTTGAGAATTGTGTTGCAGACGTAAAGAAATGAGCAACTGTATGCTAAACTTTCAAAGTATGAGTTTTGGCTGAGACAGGTTGTCTTCTTGGGTCATATCATATCTGGAGACGGTATTTCTGTTGATCCGAGTAAAGTGAAAGCTGTGATTAGTTGGCCTAGACCAACTTCTGTGCCAGAGATACGCAGTTTCATGGGTCTGGCAGGGTACTATCGACGATTCATTCGAGATTTTTCAAGTATAGCGAAGCCAATCACTCAGTTGACTCAGAAGAATGCGCCTTTTATCTGGTCTGAAGATTGTGAGTCTAGTTTCTTAGAGTTGAAGAGACGACTAACCAGTGCTCCAGTGTTGACGATACCTTCAGGTACAGGTGATTTCGTTGTATATTGTGATGCATCTCACAGAGGGTTAGGATGTGTTCTTATGCAGAGACAGCATGTTATTGCCTATGCTTCGAGACTGTTGAAGCCACACGAGACTCGATACCCAATTCATGATCTTGAATT
>NW_027361189.1:0-653 GCF_012295235.1 Primulina huaijiensis
ACTCTAAGGTAGAGATTAGTACGTACCTCCGTGATAGTGCGTCGGGCACTACATTTTCCTTACCTTGTTTGTACTTCATTATGTAGGGAATTGTCTCAATGAATGCCACCCACTTGACATGCCGCTTGTTCAGCTTCTGTTGACCCTTAAGGTGCTTTAGAAACTCATGATCCGTATGAATCACAAATTCCTTAGGCCTCAAATAGTGTTACCACGTTTCAAGAGTCCTCACAAGCGCATAGAGCTCTTTGTCATATGTTGGATAGTTCAGCGCTGCTCCATTAAGCTTCTCATTGAAGTATGCCACCGGCCGCCCTCCTTGCATCAACATCCACCAATACCTACACCTGAAGCANATTGTTTATTTTGATGATATCCTAGAGTATAGCAAAAACTTGGATGAACATGTTAATCACTTGAGACTTGTACTAATCACACTAAGGCTGAAAATTTGTATGCTAACTTAAAGAAATGTGATTTTTGTACAAGCAAACTTGTCTTTCTTTGTTTTGTGGTAAGCTCACAGGGTATACAAGTGGATGAAGACAAGGTAACTGCCATTCGAGATTGGCCAACACCTACTACTGTTGGTCAAGTTCGAAGTTTTTGTGGTCTTGCAAGCTTCTATAGGAGGTTTGTAAAAGATTTTAGCA
>NW_027361190.1:0-271 GCF_012295235.1 Primulina huaijiensis
TCAAGGGGTATGGTGTGAACTAAGGCTAAGGGCGAGATGCCAACCAAGGTCCATCCCAAACCACCCAAAACCGAGGAACACATGCAGAATTCAAAGGGGCGAAGGGGCTGTTTTTGTTCTTTGATTGAAAACCGATGCAACCATGGACCAAGCCTTGAAAGGCTGACTTGGTCACGTCTTAGACATCATAAGGAGATGTTCTAACCATGGCTATGGCCCCTGGGGTAGCCAAGATCAGATTCATCCCACTTGACAGCAAGCTGCAAATTCG
>NW_027361191.1:0-3122 GCF_012295235.1 Primulina huaijiensis
AGATCTCAAATTTCTCGCCGTACAGATAGTGTCGCCATATCTTCATTGAAAATACGATAGCCGCCAATTCAAGATCATGAATTGGGTATCGAGTCTCGTGTGGCTTCAACTGTCTCGAAGCATAGGCAATAACATGCTGTCGCTGCATAAGAACACATCATAACCCTCTGTGCGATGCATCACAATATACAACGAAATCACCTGTACCTGAAGGTATTGTCAACACTGGAGCACTGGTCAATCTCTTCTTCAACTCTACGAAGCTCGACTCACAATCTTCAGACCAGATAAAAGGCGCATTCTTCTGAGTCAACTGAGTGATTGGCTTCGCTATACTGGAAAAATCATTAATAAATCGTCGATAGTAACCTGCTAAACCCATGAAACTGCGTATCTCTGGCACAGAAGTCGGTCTCGGCCAACTGATCACAGCTTCCACTTTACTCGGATCAACAGAAATACCGTCTCCAGATATGATATGACCCAAGAAGACAACCTGTCTCAGCCAAAACTCACACTTTGACAGTTTAGCATACAATTGCTCATTTCTTAACGTCTGCAACACAATTCTCAAATGCTCAGCATGATCAGTCTCATTTCTTGAGTAAACCAAAATATCATCTATAAAAACAATCACAAACTCATCCAGATACCTCTGAAATTCACGGTTCATCAGGCTCATAAACACCGCTGGCGCATTCGTTAAACCAAAAGGCATGACAATAAACTCGAAATGTCAATACCTTGTTCGGAATGCAGTCTTCGGTATATCTGAATCTCTGACTCGCAGCTGATGATATCCAGATCTCAAGTCGATCTTGGAATAGACAGAGGATCCCTGCAACTGATCAAAAAAATCATCGATGCAAGGCAATGGGTACTTGTTCTTTACTGTTGCCTTGTTCAGTTGCCGGTAATCGATACACAATCTCATCGAACCGTCTTTCTTTCGCACGAATAACACTGGTGCGCCCCAAGGAGATACACTCGGTCTGATATATCCCTTGGCCAACAAATCTTCAAGTTGTTCTTTCAATTCTNGCTCATAGTCAGAGCAGATACTAAGGGAATCCGAGATCTGGAACCCTTACCGTAGAATTTCCATTCGTTAGCCATCTCTGGTCTGAATCTAACCATCTTCTGGAAACAATCTACAGTGGCTCTGTACTTGGTTAACATATCGATACCGACAATACAATCAAAATCAGCTAAACCAAGCACAATGCATTCTAAATCAATCTCGTGACCCTCAAACTGTAATATACAATGCCTAACTGAAGTCACAGACACAAGACCACTTCCCAACGGAGAAGAAATAGCCACTACAGCAGACAAGGACTAGACAGGTAAAGCATGCATCAACGAAAAACGCTCAGATATAAAAGTATGAGATGCACCGATGTCTATCAACACATAAGGAGGATAACCGCAAAGAAAACAGTTACCTGCAATCACATCGTCTGGCGCATCTTGGGCCTGCTCTTCTTTCAGTGCAAATACTCGAGCCTCCTGTCTGGGAGGTTGGCTCACTGTCTGGCCACTTCTGGCTCGGGATTGGGTCTGTGCAGGTGGCGGCTGAAAGGAGTGAACAGATGAAGCTTGCTTCTCAGGCTGAGCTACTGAGCCAGACGCTCCTGCACTCTGAGTTTGCTGTGCCCCTCTCTGTGGACAGACCCTGGCAAGTGGCCCTGCTGTCTACAGATATTACATCGGCCCGTCACACCTTGACACTGCTCTGTCGCATGTCTGCCTCCACAAGAACTGCAATAAACACCTGTATACTCTAAACTCTGGCCAGGACCTCTCTGTCGTAACCCACTGGAGCTCGACGAACTGCTCCCTGATCTCTTAAACTGTCTACCTCTCGCTTTTAGAAAATCTTTCTTGCCACTACTACTGCTTCCACTATCAAATCGAGGAGGAGGTGGTGGAAACTGGGCGGCGGGCTATGGCGGTCTCTGACTCTGAGCACTATATGCAACTCCTCGCTGTCGAATCAATCCCGCCTCGGCTCCTTTCGCTCTGTTCAATGCATCAGAAAAAGTGTTGGGTCGTCCCGTGTTCACCAAAGTAAAGACGTCAGGGTTTAAGCCATTGATGAACTGATCAGCGACCGCTTCATCACTTCCTGCTACATGTGGCGCAAATCGGAGCAAGGAAGAAAACTTGGAAACATATTCTTCAATGTTCCACTGCCCCTGTCGTAAGTTTGCAAATTCTGCCCCTTTGTCTTTTCGATACGACACTGGAAAGAAACGTTGATAAAACTCATCTTTAAATACCTTCCAAGTAATATCGATACCTCGATGCTCCAATGCTCTTTTCGTGGTAAGCCACCAACTCTTCGTCATTTCTTACAACTGATGCCCTATTAATTTCACTCTTCTTTCATCTGTATAGGCAAGAGATTCAAACAGCATCTCTATATCGTCTAGCCAACTCTCACAATCCACTGCAGTCTCAGTACCCTTCAAGGTCGGAGGATAAAATGACTGAAACCTCTTCAATAAAGTCTCCATCGGTGTTGCAGTAACGTCCATCTGAGTACCTGCCGTACTACCCTGTTCTGGCACTTGACCTGCTGCTGGTTGTGGTATTCTTTGAGGAGGCATATCTAATTATCAAACGGATTAGCACACAATCTATACAGTCTGTCTCAGCCCTCCTCTGATAATATACCTCTGATCCAGAATCGGTTCTGATTCAGTCTTTGCAATTAGATGCTGAAATCAACTCAGATAACAATACAACAGATAATAGTGAAAGCAATAAATCATGACGTGTGCTAGCATGATATAAGAAAGGAAGACGACTCGATCTACCCCGCTCACTCTCTTCTATCTCATTCTATACAGAACCTACTGCTCAGATACCACCTGTTGTGGGGACCCGGGCTCTAACTCAATTCGTTTCGAGGTTAGTTGGATCTTTGCTAGAAAATGTGGGTCAAAATTTTTGCTTTTAACATTAAATCAAATGTATACATGAAGCATGGAACTATTCTTTATTCAATTAAACAACCATAATGTACATACAAGTCTGTTTTAGTACAACCATATACTAGTGTTCAGAAAATGCAGTACACGTCAAGTACAAAACGACTAGTAATCTGCTATGCCCGA
>NW_027361192.1:0-226 GCF_012295235.1 Primulina huaijiensis
AAGACCTCGCGCATATGTGCGAGAAGAGGCGCGCATATGCGCGAGTATGTGAGATTGCCAATTCCCGAGACAGTAGGTCTCGCGCATATGCGCGGGGACAGGGCGCGCATATGCGCGAGAAGTGGACATGTTATGCGACGAGACATTAGGTCTCGCGCATATGCGCCGGTGATGGTCGCGTATATGCGCGAGACGTGCAGCTCAAAGGAGGAGCCACATGGTCCTA
>NW_027361193.1:0-1154 GCF_012295235.1 Primulina huaijiensis
AGGCAGCTCAGGACAGACAGGCCAAATATGCCAATGTTCGACGAATACCGTTGGTATTTGAGAAGGGAGATCGAGTATTCCTGAAGATTTCTCCTTTCAGGGGTGTTGTCAGATTTGGCAAGAAAGGAAAACTGTCTCCACGATATGTTGGTCCTTATGAGATTCTCGAGAAGATAGGAGATCGTGCCTATCGACTCGCCTTACCGCCTTCATTATCGGGGATACATGATGTTTTTCATGTATCCATGTTGCGGAAGTATATCCCTAATGATTCACATATTATTCAGCCAGACGAGGCCGAGCTGGATGAATCATTGAGCTATGTTGAGAAACCAGTTCGAATTATTGATCAAAACGAGAAGAGGCTCAGAACGAAGATTATTCCTCTTGTGAAAGTGCAATGGACTCGTCATGGAACTGAAGAGGCCACCTGGGAGACTGAATCGGACATGAGGCAGGAGTTCCCAGAGTTATTTCTATGATGTAAGTCTTCTGTTTAATTTTGTATACATTTTTTGATATGAATTGATTGCCTGTGATTTCGGGGACGAAATCATGTCTTAGAGGGGGAGAAATGTAATGCCCGAGATTTTTATCCTGATAATCTGAGATTATTTATCGATAAATTTATATGATGATAGACGGACCATTCCGAGGAATGAATGGAGATCATGTATGAGTAAGAGGAAAGTGAGGCCAGAGGTTCTGGTGCATATGCGTGGAAGTGGTGCGCGCATATGCGCCAGTTGTTCGGGAGCTGTATGTGCGAGACAGAACTTCTCGCGCATACATATGCGCGAGAGGCTGGATTTCAGAATGTTGATTCCAGAGGTTGTGGCGCATGTGCGCCGAGAAGGGCGCGCATATGCGCAAGTTGTGCGATGAATCAAGTGCAATTCCAGAGAACCTCGCGCATATGCGCCGAGCAGGGGCGCGCATATGCGCGAGGCGCTGTGCATGCTACGCGCCGAGACATAATGTCTCGCGCATATGCGCCGAGTGATGTCGCGCATATGCGCGAGACTTGTTGCGTGAAAGGAAAATCCACCTAGCTCTAGACATGCAATATATATATCTATCAACTTGGCAGTGTCGCTCATTCCATAGATCGATGGACAGTCAGAGCGGACTATCCAGACTTTGGAAGATATGCT
>NW_027361194.1:0-1113 GCF_012295235.1 Primulina huaijiensis
TCGAGATTTCTACTACGACAAAGACTACGACAACGAAAGGTATAAGTCATGTTGATTCGGGAAGATATAACTCGAATTAGATCTGATTTGAGTTTCCCAAAATCACATACTAGATTGTTACCTTTTTATATGTTGATGCTTTGTTTATAGATTTATATTCAAGGATTTAAGATAGGAGAGTCATTGGCAGACTTGCCAAGCTAGATGTTCGGTGATATCGACGCATAGGAGCAGATTTCCTCCGATTGTAGACACTCGAGACAGACAGGACCGAAGTCTAGGAGTAAGACGTACCGCCACCACGATTGGGAGAGTAGGTGGGAGACTTGTTACGTCTTATTCACACCGGGATCCCTAGACGTGGATATGAGTCGAGTCAAAGAATAAGAGTCGAAGAGTTTTATCTGTTTTCACTAATGTGTTATAAACATTGATTTATGTTTTATTATGTTGTGTTTAATCGCATGACATGCATGTATACATGTTTTATACTGGGATTTGTTCTCACCGGAGTATCCGGCTGTTGTTGTGTCTGTATGTGTGCATAACAACAGGTGGGACAAGATCAGGGTCACGCAGAGGATGAGAGATCGAGATAACGTGGAGATTACGGGCGTAGAAGATTACAAGTGGTTTCTTACTAGACATGTACTGAATTTATAAACACTAGTATGTTAATTGTAGACGAACACGTGAATGTTATTTAGAGTTGAATAAGATGACAGTATTTTATATAATGTTTTGTGCTTGTTTATATACATTTGAATAAATGTTAAAAGCAAAATTTTGACTCACATTTTCTAGCAAAGATCCAATCCCAAAGATAAGCGAGTTAGAGCACGGGTCCCAACAAACAATGTTAAGGGGGTTGGATAAAATGTGGGAGAAGGAGTTTAAGTCCCTTCGTCAGAAATATAGGCGTTGCGAAATGGATGATCCACGTGAAGTTGATTGGGCTAGGAGAGTCAAGGAAAGTGGAGCACCACGCCTCGTATCGGGTAATGATAGGAGGTGCAAATCGAGTGGTAGGCAGGGAAGTGACTCGTGGAAGGAGTTTTTGACATCCGAACGAAGGTCGAGTGAAGTGAAGAAGGTCAAGACTAGACCGAAGTT
>NW_027361195.1:0-508 GCF_012295235.1 Primulina huaijiensis
AGAAATGCTACGACTTTTAGGGCGCGGCGGCGGGGGTATCAGCGTTAGGCTGCTCATCATACCCCTCAGTCATTTGATCAGCAGCCCCAGGGTCCACGTCCTCATGGTAAGGGTGTTGTATCGGATTCCCCACCTCAGACTCCTTATCCGCCATCTCAGGGTGTTACGTCTGATCAGCCACCATCCAGTGATACTGATTTTACTGGGCTTCTTTCTAAACGTCCCCGGCGCCGACCTGTTTTGAGGAAAGATCCGGCTCGGCCTATTTCTACGAAGAATTATTATGAGATACTGCAGGATATTCCGACTGAATCTGGTCCTGGTGAGTCTTCGGGCACTGTGCAACCCCGTAGCCAAAAGTTTAAGAGTCTTCTTAGTAAGCTTGCGGCGGAGCAGAGACTCTCGGCTCAGGTCAATGATATTGGTGAGGTCGTGTCGTCTTCTGCTGCAGTTGTTCCTGTTCCTACGGTTGTTCCAGTTCCGGTGGTTGAGCTTGTTCCTGTTGTTC
>NW_027361196.1:0-380 GCF_012295235.1 Primulina huaijiensis
CGTGGTAATTCGGTGTTATCTAGGATGCGTATAACGGCACTTGCATCTACTGTTTACAGCATTTGGAACGCACGCAACAGGTGCATTTTCGAAAATGAAAAGTCGAAGATTGAGGACTTGGTGCATAGGATTAAGATTTTTGTTCTTCGTTGTATTCCTACCGCTGTTGATGTATTTAATGTTGTAGTGTAGTTACGTTTATTTGATACTTGTGTGTGTCATCATGAGGATGACCGTCTGTTCTGTACTCAAACTTTTTACCTTATTTTTTTAATGAATTTATTTCGTTGAAAAAAAAATACGAAAATTTTCATGAAGATTACTCTTTTTATATTGTTTATTAGGACTGAGCTGAATTACTAAGGGTTCAACATAATTTT
>NW_027361197.1:0-453 GCF_012295235.1 Primulina huaijiensis
CTCCCGAGACTTGTCTAGTGCCGTGTGAGCCGACTCCAAGGAAGCATTTAGGATGGCGGTCTCCTCTTCGTGAAGGCTTTTAGCCCGGGCAAGCTCTCCGTGCAGTTGATCTTGGATTTCTTGAGCAGCACGGGTTTGTTGACCTCTCTTGGTAGCCGCCGCCGCCACTTCCTCGAAGGCCGAGATCATCATTTGGGCAGCCTGTACGAAGCAAGTTAGTAAAAGAAAGGAGAAATGAAGGAAAAAAGAATAAAGAAAAGACTTACAGATAGGAGTCGGTTGGATCCCTCAAGGAACCGAGCACCAGGCCCAGGATTCTTCAAAAAGGCCTCTTCGTCAGGAGTAAGCATATGTTTTAAGCGCCGAATGCCTGTTGAGGAAGCCCCCTCCAGGAAGATGTTGGGCCAAGTGGGTTGATCGATCAGAAGAGGCTCTTGGGGAGGCTCCTCTGTG
>NW_027361198.1:0-604 GCF_012295235.1 Primulina huaijiensis
GCGAGGGTTTCAACAGGCGAAAACTTAGATCTAAAATTACGGTCGGAAATGAACACTGATGACGACGGGGCTTGTGAAATTGAAATCGTCTGGTCATGGGCTTTCCAGATCGGGGTCTCGATCGAACAGAGGTGGCCGGAATCGTTCGCCGTGGACAGATTCGTGGAAGGATTCGCCGTGAACAGTACAGGCGAGACTTTGGAGCTTAAATCGGCCGAGCAAATAAATTCCGATCGAGCTGAAATTTTAGCACAAGCATCGCCTTGAAGAGACAAATCTTTGGATGTATGAACGGTGCCGATCGGAGCGGTGGATGACGGCGACGAAGAAAGGACCGGAAATTGCGGAATTTCAAGAAGCGATTTGGACGGGCAAACATTATCTGATAAGGTTGATTTCTGGATATGTTGTTCGTCAAGGTGAGGCGACTCCGATGAGGTGGAGAACCGGCCGGAAACCGGCGGCGGCGACATGGCGGCAGGGGCAAGAAGTTTAGGCGATTTTGGGGTGATTTTTTGGGTTTTTTTTAGAGGAGAGCATTTTTGCAAGTTGGGTCTCGGTTTGGTTTTGGTTTAGGGTTTAGGGTTTAGGGTTTAGGGTTTAG
>NW_027361199.1:0-360 GCF_012295235.1 Primulina huaijiensis
CGGATCGTTCCAGTGGCCATTTGATTGGCCATGGCACGATCTAGATATCTAGAGGTATGTTATGAACCGTGGTTAAGGGCCATAGGCCAACCAAGATCCACACCATCCCACCAAATTCGAAATACACATGCTGTCAAAATGAGAAGCCGAAGGGGGCTGGGGCTGTTCTTGCACTTTTAATTAAAAACCGATGCACCATGGACCAAGCCTCCAAAAGGGCGACTTAGTCACGTCTTAGACACACTAGGGAAGTGTTCTAACCATGGCTATAGGCCCCTGGGGCAGCCATGATCAAAAACCTTTCCCTTTGACAGAAAACTGAATTTTCGAAACTCATATGGACACAAATGGGGAGTTGCT
>NW_027361200.1:0-1440 GCF_012295235.1 Primulina huaijiensis
ATTTAGATGACTTATTCATGTCATCTAGTTTTTGAAAAAACATAGATTCTCACTCATTGTTGAATTAGAAAAAATACTTATTTTGATCGATAACATAATTATTTTGGGGTTCCAAATATTTGATTTGGCTATTTGAATACTTCAAATGTGTAAGAAAATACTTAAGTTTCAAGTAATATTAAGTGACTTTTGATGGTGTCATTTGTGAAGTTAAAATGTGATGCTTAAATTGGTACAAATAGTATCTAATTAGAGTCTATAAATACATGACTTTACCCCATAAATACTCATATCCAATTATTTGAGGATGCCAAAATATAATTTGAAGTTAATATTAAATTACACCGATGATGATATTTGTGAAGTAAAAATGTGATACTTAAATTAATACAAATAATACATAATTCGAGTCCACAAATACTTGATTTTACCGTTTAAATACTTAAATTCGATTGAGTATTTAAAAATATATAGTTTGAAGATGATATTGAATGTTATTTGATGATGATATTTGTGAATAAAAAACATGCTGCCTAAATTGATACAAATAATACCTAATTTGATTTCACATATACTTGATTTTACCTTTTTAATACTCAAATTTGATTATTTTTGGATATAAAAGAATATAATTTCAAGTAATATTGAATGACTTTTGATGTGTCATTTTTGAAATTAAAAGTTGATACCTAAATTAGTATAAAAAGTATCTAATTCGAGCCTATCAATACTTAATTTTACTCCTTAAATGAGAAGTACTTTAATTTGAGTTTGCAAATACTTTATTTCGTAAATGAGATACTCACAATATGTATTAAAATACTGGATATTCGAATAAGCAACGTAAGTTCACCAAGTGTTGGTATTTTTATGGAAGATACGTTTGGATGACATATTCATCTCATTTAATATATATATTTTTTTAAAAAAAATAAATTATCAACTAAGCATGAGATTTTTCAAGTACTTATTTTTAATTGAGAATTACCTAATTTGAGTTCACAAATACTTGATTTTGTAAATGAGATACTCACAATATGTATTAAAATACTGGATATTCTAATAGGCAACGTAAGTTCACCAAGTGTTTATCTTTCCTTGGAAGATGCATTTGGATGACATATTCATCTCATTTAATATTTTTTTTGTAAAAACAAAAATAAATTCTCAACTAAGCATTGAAACTTTAAAATACTTAGTTTTATTTGAGAAGTTTCTAATTTGAATTTGCAAATACTTGATGTCTTGAATAAGATACTCATAATATGTATTAAAATACTGGATATTCGAATATACAACGTAAGATCANAAAGATCATCAAGTGTTAATCTTTTCTATAGAAGATGTATTGCTACGAAGAGTATCTAAAGTGATGAAGTTAAAATATGATAGCTAAATTGGTACAAAGAGTATCTAATGCGAGTTCGCAAATATTTGATT
>NW_027361201.1:0-269 GCF_012295235.1 Primulina huaijiensis
GATAGATGCTATAACAAAACTTCGTAAGAAAATATCTCGATAAATATATGACGATAGGATTAGGTCTCAACAAGCAAATCGGTGTTTTACAACCAAACACAAGTTTCATGTTGGACACAGTATGAATACTGTAAATTATGATCAAAGATACCTTTATCAACCGCCATCTACGTCAGAGATCCCTACTGAAACCTTTTTTAAATATAAGAGTTCAGTATCTTCTAGCGAATTAGTGAATTAGACAGGACTCCTTGGTACAGAATAACAAG
>NW_027361202.1:0-432 GCF_012295235.1 Primulina huaijiensis
GAACAACTGGCGGTGCACGACTTGTCTGCACTCTAGTCTGATCTTTCTGAAATTTCTTCAGAAAACTCACATGAAAAGTTGGATGAATCTTCAACCTATCAGGCAGCTTCAACCTGTAGGCAACTTTCCCCACTTTAGTTATAACTTCGAAGGGACCATCATACCGAGGAACCAACCCACGATGCACCGTCTTTGCACTGATTTTCTTCCAAATTTGAGGAGTTAACTTCAAAAGAACTCGCTCACCAACCTGGAATTCAACATCCCTTCGATCTTTGTCCGCATACTTCTTCATTCTGCGTTGGGCTTTGGCCAAGCTATCCTTTGCTTCATCCAACAACTCTTGCTTTGCTCTTGCAAACCGATAAGCAGCAGGACAATCACCCTCACTTTTCTGCAAAGCAACTTCATGAGGTGTTGTTGGTTGAAAGC
>NW_027361203.1:0-374 GCF_012295235.1 Primulina huaijiensis
GCATTGAAGAAGCGACCTGGGAGACAGAATCAAAGATGAGACAGATATATCCAGAGTTATTTTCATGACGTGAGTATTTAATTAGCTTTGGAGTATATTGCTTCCTTTACAAGCTTTGATTGATTTCCTGAGATTTCGGGGACGAAATCATATCTTAGAGGGGGAGAAATGTAATGCCCGAGATTTTATACTGTTAATCTGAGATGAGTATTTAATTGATTGAACTGATTATAGACAGAACACATTGAGATTTGGATTGGAATTGTTGAGTTGTGAATATGTGCGAGGACAGAAGGTCTCGGGCATATGCGCGGCGCGCTGTGTGGTTCCAAGATGTGCCGAGATGAAGGTCTCGCGCATATGCGCGACAAGAG
>NW_027361204.1:0-1079 GCF_012295235.1 Primulina huaijiensis
TGTGCTAATCACACTAAGGGCTGAAAATCTATATGCTAACCTAAACAAATGTGATTTTTGTACAAGCAAACTTGTCTTCCTTGGTTTTGTGGTAAGCTCACAGGGGATACAAGTGGATGAGGACAAGGTAAGTGCTATTCGAGATTGGCCATCGCCTACTACTATTGGTCAAGTCCGAAGTTTTCATGGACTTGCAAGCTTCTATAGGAGGTTTGTAAAGGATTTTAGCACATTGGCAGCACCCATGACAGCGGTGATCAAGAAGAACGTTCCATTCCATTGGGGCGAGGAGCAAGAGAAGTCTTTTAATAATATTAAGCAAAAATTAATTAATGCACATTTACTTGTTTTGCCTGACTTTGCTAATACGTTTGAAATTGAATGTGATGCTTCAGGCGTAGGTATCGGCGGAGTGTTGATGCAAGGGGGACGGCCCGTGGCGTACTTTAGCGAGAAACACAATGGAGCCGCCCTGAACTATCCCACGTATGATAAGGAGTTCTACGCATTTGTGAGGACTCTAGAGACGTGGCAGCACTACTTGAGGCCTAAGGAGTTTGTGATTCATACGGATCATGAGTCTCTAAAGCACCTTAAGGGGCAACAAAAGCTGAACAAGCGGCATGCCAAGTGGGTGGCATTCATAGAGACATTCCCCTACATAATAAAGTACAAACAAGGTAAGGAAAATATAGTAGCCGACGCACTATCACGAAGGTACTTACTTTTCTCTACCTTGGAGTCTAAAATATTGGGGTTTGAGCATGTCAAGGAGTTGTATGTGCTAGATAACGATTTTAAGAATGAGTTTGAAACTTGTATGCATGGTCCACATGATAAATTCTATTTGCATAATGGTTTCTTGTTTAGAGAAGATAGGTTGTGCATCCCTAGATCATCCGTTCGTGAATTACTTGTTAGGGAGGCACATGGGGGTGGTTTGATGGGACACTTTGGTGTGGCAAAAACTTTAAGTGCATTGCATGAACATTTCTATTTGCCACACATGAAGCGTGATGTTGAGCGTGTTTGCCATAAGTGCATAACTTGTAGACAAGCTAAGTCTAGGGCACAACCAC
>NW_027361205.1:0-313 GCF_012295235.1 Primulina huaijiensis
CTGCTTACCATCCCCAGACAGACGGATAGTCAGAGCGGACTATCCGGACCTTAGAGGATATGCTAAGAGCTGTAGTGCTAGATTTGGCACTAGTTGGGAAGATTCACTCCCTCTTTGTGAATTCTCGTACAACAACAACTATCAGACGAGCATCGAGATGGCACCGTTTGAGGCTTTATATGGAAAGAAGTGCAGATCTCCGCGGTATTGGGATGACATCTCAGAAGTACCAGAGCTTAGGCCTGATATGATCCGAGAGATGACTGAGAAAGTAAGACTGATCTAGAAAAGAATGAAGACAGCTCAGGATAGA
>NW_027361206.1:0-546 GCF_012295235.1 Primulina huaijiensis
AAAGTCAACCATCAAGACCTCCATTTTCATTATTAACATAATCACATGCATCAATCACACCTAGTGAGTCTAAAGACTCAAAACACCATAATTTTGATAACAAGTAATACATATGCAGATCACATGCAACAGTGAAAAAGACTTGTGTTTAAAATATTGTTTTCATAAGGATGCATAAACTTTAAACAATAACATTTTCGTAAACATTTTCATGATGCATAAACTTTGGACAAAAACATTTTCATAATGATGCATCAACTTTAAACATAAACATTTTCATAAACATTTTCATATCATCATAAACATATCCATATTCATATCCATATCCATATCCGTATCCGTATCCATATCCATATTCGTATCAACATATTTATATTCATATTCCTTTCGTTGAATTCAGATCGATAATTGTGACTCGTATTCGTATTCGTATTGGGCGATGGATCCATCTACATAAAACCACAGTACTGGGCGGCGGGGACATCAGCAACACTCTCACAGGTCAACTGAGCCTTGGCCAACGTATTAACATATTAACGTATTCGT
>NW_027361207.1:0-298 GCF_012295235.1 Primulina huaijiensis
TCGTCAAGAAGAAAGACGGGTCTTTGCGGCTTTGCATTGATTATAAAGAGATCAACAAAGTGACTATCAAGAATAAATATCCGTTGCCGCGAATAGATGACCTTTTTGACCAACTGCAGGGGGCTACGGTGTTTTCGAAGATTGATCTACGATCTGGCTATTATCAGTTGAAAGTTAGGGAGTCTGATATCCCTAAGACGGCGTTTCGGACCAGGTATGGGCATTACGAATTTCTTGTGATGTCGTTTTGTCAGACTAATGCTCCTTCAGTCTTTATGGATCTTATGAACCGGGTGTT
>NW_027361208.1:0-938 GCF_012295235.1 Primulina huaijiensis
ATAGCCTTCCAATTTCAGTTCTCTACCCCCATAGACCAAGAACAAATTATTGGTCATTCTCAAATACTTGAGGATGTCTTTCACAGCTTTCCAGTGTGGAAGATCAGGGTTCAATTGATATCTACTCACTACACTTAGTGCAAAAGCCACGCCAGGACGTGTAGATATCATCCCATACATGATGCTACCAATTGCAGATGCATAAAGAATGCTTGTCATCGCCGATATCTCTTCATCAGTCTTGGGAGACATAGACTTGGATAGGGACACGCCATGACACATTGGTAGATGTCCTCTCTTGGACTCATCCATCGAGAACCGCTTCATGATGGTATCAATGTATGTGGACTGGGTGAGACCAAGCAATCTTCTTGATCTATCTCTATAGATCTGTATTCCCAATACAAAAGATGCTTCACCCAAGTCCTGCATCGAGAACTTTCCTGCTAACCATATTTTAGTTGATTGCAACATCCCTACATCATTTCCAATGAGTAGAATGTCATCAAAATAAAGTACTAGGAATGTCACAGAACTCCCACTGACCTTATTATACACACAGGGTTCATCAGGATTCTTAGTAAAACCAAACTATTTGATTGTACTATCGAATCTGAGGTTCCAACTCCTAGATGCCTCCTTTAGACCATAAATAGATATCTGAATTTTGCATACCATATGATCACTTCCGATAGATGTAAACCCTTCAGGTTGAGACATTTAAATCTCTTCCTTAATATGCCCATTAAGAAAGGCTGTCTTGACATCCATCTGCCATATCTCATAGTCATACCATGCAGCTATGGCTAGCAATATCCTTATAGACTTGAACATTGCAACTGGAGAAAAGGTTTCCTCAAAGTCAACTCCTTGTCTTTGAGTATATCCTTTTCCCACCAATCGCGTCTTGAAGGTCAATACCTTCCCATCCGCCCCAA
>NW_027361209.1:0-468 GCF_012295235.1 Primulina huaijiensis
ACCTTGAGGAAATTAGCAAAAACCTCCGAAATAAATGAGTGAGTGTCCCCTGAGTCTATCAAGGCCTTCGTAGCGGAACCAGATATAAAAATTCTCCCTGAAAAATCGGAACTCTAAGTTGAACACAATAATCACAAGAACTAACTTATAGACATGCAAAGGCCAGAGTTCTTCTAACCTAATTCCCGAAAATGGTATTGAGTAGAGCATGCAATCCTATCGCAATTCTAAGTTCAAAATCTCAATCTCAATTCCCAAAACATTGAAATTCAATAATTAACTGAAAGCATTAAGATACCTGTCATAAGCATTGACTCCGGGTCCGTCTCTGTCGCATGAAGGGCAAAAACTCTGCCCTGGGTAGGCGGATTCCTCTGAGGGCACTGCAGAAATAGGTGGTCTGGACTACCACACTTATAACATTTTCCTGAGCCAAACATACATGCTCCAGGATGGCGACGTGAGCAC
>NW_027361210.1:0-862 GCF_012295235.1 Primulina huaijiensis
GTTTTAGCTTTATCTTTTAAAGAAAAAGGAAAAAGCTTAAGTCGATTGGTGTTCATGCTACAATTTAGATCATTATATGTGTTGCACACTTCTTCAAACTCTCGTAAATGCATGTATGGATTTTCAAAATCCAAACCATCAAAGTTGGGTAAAAGTTGGATAATACCAGGCTTAAAATTGAAATGCGATGCATCAGGGGGAAAACTAGACATGAAGGTGCACTAGTACGTGTAGGATTCATGTGATCTCTAAGTATTCTTCGCCTATCATGATCATGTTGAGATTGAATTTCATCTTCATTTTCTTGGATGGGTTCTTCTGCCATGTTTTGTAAAAATAAAGGGTTATTTCGAATGAGTCGACCACTAAGTGTACGTGACCAAATAATGCTCATGCAAATGCAAAAGAAAAAGAAGAAA
Organism: Primulina huaijiensis; assembly: GCF_012295235.1. NCBI lineage: Eukaryota > Viridiplantae > Streptophyta > Magnoliopsida > Lamiales > Gesneriaceae > Primulina > Primulina huaijiensis. The sequence continues at coordinate 420 of NW_027361210.1, forward strand.
AACACACAAAAACAATAAAAAAATTCAAAGAAAGAAAATTAAATAGACTTGAAATTAAATTTTAATTCCCTGACAACGGCGCCAAAACTTGTTGTGACTTTGATTGTTGTACTCCCAATAGCAGGTTATCCGCAAGTAGTATAATTCGGTGAGTCCGATATCGTATCCACAGGGAAGCTACGGTAATTACAACTCCACTACAATGTCTTTTTGTTTTTTTTTTAATTGTTTGAATCTTTAATTGGTAATTTTTAATTGTTCAAATTTTAATTTAAGTAGTTGAGATTAGAGGATCCACTCTTGATATTTTAATAAAGTTAACATTAATGAACATTATTGAAATCCACTTAAGAAAATGGTTCCAATATATTAAATAATCGTATTTATATTATGTTATATACTATTTTCTTATAAGTATAAAATATATATCAAAACTTATAAAT
>NW_027361210.1:1715-2026 GCF_012295235.1 Primulina huaijiensis
AACTTATTTTTTATACAATTTATTATAAAACATATAATATTTAAACATTTAATAAAACAAAAACTATAAATTTATATTATAAAACATTTAATTAATGTACAATTTTTATATTTATCAACTACCATATTTGATTCAATAAAACTTATGTGTATAATGCAATCCAGTAGGGAGCATTGGTAGTTTTTCAATCACATATTTCTTTCCTGATTTATATGTGATAAGACACATATATTTCTCATTCACTTCATTCATTGTTTGAGTATCACACCCATGGGAATATATATTATTAAAACTCAACAAATTTCTTTTCG
>NW_027361211.1:0-254 GCF_012295235.1 Primulina huaijiensis
CTCATATCTGATTCAGTCTCCCAAGTAGCTTCTTCAATGCCGTGATGAGTCCACTGCACTTTCACCAGTGGGATAGTCTTTGTTTTGAGTTTCTTTTCTTTACGATCAATAATCTGTATCGGCTTTTCAACGTAACTCAGAGATTCATCAATCTTGGCCTCGTCTCGCTGAATAATATCAGAATCATCGGGGAGATACTTCCGCAGCATGTACATGAAAGACATCATGTATTCCAGATAGAGAAGGCGGTAATG
>NW_027361212.1:0-276 GCF_012295235.1 Primulina huaijiensis
CCTACGAGTACAGGCTCTTCCTATTGAGTTAAGAGCTAACGACACCGATGATGAACGAAGTGAAGAATACAGTGTCTTCCTATCCTGTAGCTATGTAGCTAAGAGTGATGAGTTAATGAGTTACTATCCTTATAGGTATCTTAATGGGGCTTTATAGGACTTATTAGGGCTTCCTAAAGAGCTATAAGAAGGAGTTAAGGACTATTAATGGATAAGTTGGGAGTTCTTGTGTTTACGAGACCGTAGGCACCCCGGAGGGGGGACGAGGGCCAAGGC
>NW_027361213.1:0-2141 GCF_012295235.1 Primulina huaijiensis
CTTATTATTTGGAAGATCCCCAGGGACACACCCTTAAGAGGCCATAGAATGCTTTTCACTTAAAGAAATATTATGTTTAAGTCTGTATCTATTTCTTATGCATCAAATAAAGAAATTATTCAAGGAAATGTCTACTAAGCCTAGGGACCCACACCCTGGCCGGGAGACCCACACCCCGGTCATCAACTAAGCCCAGGGACCTGTACCCTGGCCCGGAGACCCGCACCCCGGTCATCTACTAAGCCCAGGGACCCCTACCCTGGCCCGGGGACCTGTACCCTGGTCATCTACTAAGCCCAGGGACCCGTACCCTGACCCGGGGACTCGCACCCCGGCCATCTACTAAGCCCAACGACCCGTACTCTGGCCCGAGGACGCGCACCCCGGTCATCTACTGAGCCTGGGGACCCGAACCCCGGTCATACACTAAAAAGACCCATGCTCCGGTCATCTACTTAGCTTAGGAGCCCATGTACAAGTTATTGAGCTTGGTTGCATATTCAGAACATTCTTGATAAGTTCAAAATATTCACGTATTTGTGGATGTGTGCGAAAAGCCCGGGCCTTTCTTTCTTAACACTTCAGTCATGTTCCTAACTACTTGCTGAATGCAAGAGGATTGACAGAGAAAACACTTCATTAAAGCAAAATGATGTTTACAAGGTGCCCGAAAGCCCGGAAAAAAAAGAGAAAGAGGAAATTCTAGTCTACTTTGGGGGCCTCCTCCTCTTCCTCTTCTTTTGGGAGAGAAGCTGCAGCTTTGACCCAGCCAGCTCTGCTTGAACCAGGTCTACTTGCTGTTCTCAGCCACCGTTTTCCCGGGCAAAGATATGTTCATGAAGCTCATTCATCCGGCCTACCTCCTCTTGGAGTTTGGCATGCGTCTCCCGTGCAGTGGTGGCTTGGGTGTTGGCTCCCTTCGCAGCGTGGGCTACTCGCTCGAATGGTTAAATAAGCATTTGAAAGCTCTGTAAACATACAAAAGGTCACAAAAACTGATACATGATTAAATGACGGGACAGGTAAAACAGTTTACGGAGAAGGACCGGGCCACTCCTTCGCATAACTGCTCGTTGGGATGGAGTCCTCGAAGATGCTCCTGATCATCTTGACGAGATCCGAGCTAATGTCATCCCCAAAGATATTGGGGAGGACCAAGGACCTCCCGTTCTGAGGACCAACAGACGAGCCGGGAGGAGGGTGTGATCGGACAGATATTTCGGGTTCTCCTCCAGGACCACTGTCTCAAAGACCGGCTCCAGCATAGCTTTCCTTTTGCGATGATTTAGAGACGCCGGATCCTCTTCATCGAGCGAAAAGGTGGCCTCCTCCTTGGTAGGAACAACCTCTTCTTGGGCCTCCATATCTGCCTGGACCCGGCTCTCCTCTAGTTCCTGGGCCTCAACCTCTGCCCGGGCTTGACGCTTGTAATGCCCGGTTACTCGTACAAATGATTAGTAATTCTTTTATGTCATTATATATAGTTATTTAGCTCATTATGTTTTAAATATTGATTGAGGTATCAATATTGAGATTGAACATGACTTTTATATTGTTCATGGTGTATTGAGAATGAAAATATTTCTAAATAGTTATAGTAAGATGTGTAGGTAGAAGTAGTGCTATGAAGTTGATAGGAAATAAGATGAAATTGTGGTAATTTTTACGAATTTTAGCATAATGATTTGAATAATTATCCAAAATGAGTAAAGCTATAACCATTAGAAAATGACCGCCCGAGCGCCGGTGCATTTCAAGCCTAGTATTTTTACAAAACATTCCGCACCTGGGCGGCAGAAAATGACAGCCCGAGCTCCGCCTTGCATGAGAAAAGATAAGTATCGATTCTCTAAGCCATTTTATCAGTTCTTTCCTTTCCCTTCACAGCAAGACGCGAAAGAAAAACCAAGAAATCTTCCTCCAAAGTTCCCTTCTTCATTCCTTTCATCATTTTGAGGTTAGAACTTAGTGATCCATCCCAAGAGCTTCCTAAAGGTGTAAGTTTGCATCTCTTTTGGATTCTATACATGTAGAGGACAATAAATGAGTGATTTTTCACCTAGTAAATACATAATGATTGGTTTATTGATGTATTAGACAGCATAAGGACAACAAACATCGTCTCAAACAAGTATTCGTAT
>NW_027361214.1:0-554 GCF_012295235.1 Primulina huaijiensis
CAGTCATGCACGTATTATAATTGCTCAGTACAGGTTATTTTCAGTGTGCCCCATGACATGATATTTTATCCCATGCAAAATTTTACTAGTATTTACTCGTTACCTACGATCTATGCATGCTGAGTCTTTAGGCTCACTAGACTTGATTGTTGTAGGTACTGATGAGGTCAGGGCCGAGGGCGGGGACCAGTGAGCCAGCTTGGGTCAGCAGTAGTGGCACCCGAGGACCTCAGTTCAACATTTATTATTTTATTTCTCAAACAATTTTTATCAGTTGTGGGATATTCTTAAATTGTTATTTCGCATACAAATATTTTCTTCCGCTGCCATTTTGAATATAAAACTTTGTTTATCGATTTATTTATGAATGAGGCATTTTGATTATTTAAAAATAAAATTTTAAATTTTTCCGCAATTTTTCAAGCAAGGATTTATAGGCCTTCACAGTTGGTATCAGAGCCTATGTTCTTGTAAAGGGTTGCACTACTACTGACCACGAGAAGCTCACTAAGCCACGTCTTCGGTCTGTAAGTTTTACATTTCAGCATTTTATT
>NW_027361215.1:0-460 GCF_012295235.1 Primulina huaijiensis
GATGTTGCTATCAAACTTTTACAAGGAATTGTTTTATTTCTTGAAAAATTTAGAGAAGATGGTTACGATAAGGCCATGGTTGAAGCTAAAGAAATGGCATGTGAGATGGGTATTGAAGCTGTATTTCGAGAGAAACGTGTTATTCGAAGAAAGAAACAATTTGGTGAAAGTAACAGTGAAGAAGTGGTACAGTCAACTGCAGAATCTTTTCGAATTAACTACTTTCTCTTTATAATCGATCAAGCTCGTTTTTCTATGAAAGCTCGATTTGAACAGTTTCAAAAATATGAAGAAACATTTGGTTTTTTGTTCAATCTAGAGAGGTTACAACGTGCAGACAATGAAACCTTGTTGAGGTCTTGCAAGAATCTTGAATATTCTTTGACTCATAAGGGTTGTTCTGATATTAATGGGAATGATCTATTTTCGGAGTTGACATTCTTGAGGTGCTCATTACCAA
>NW_027361216.1:0-1609 GCF_012295235.1 Primulina huaijiensis
TCAGACTGTCCAAGGCCCTCCTCAAGTGAAAGTGTATGCCATGACTGAGGATCAGGCTAAAGAAGCTCCTGGTGGTGTGATTGCAGGTATTTGCATGCTTTGCGATTATCCTGCACGTGTTTTATTTGATACAGGCGCATCTCACTCATTCATATCGCATGCATTTGTTGCATCTCATGGTATTGAGTGTACCCCGTTGTATGATGTTTTGTCGATACCCACGCCAGCAGGAAAGATTATTTTGTCTGAGCAAGTTGTGCATAATTGTGTATTGATATATGAGGATAATGTGATGTTCTTGAATTTGATTGTCCTCCCAATGCACGACTTTGATTGTATTGTTGGCATGGATATCTTGACAACAAATCGAGCTACTGTTGATTGTTTTCATGGAGTGGTTCGATTTCGACCTGTTGATGGACCCAAGTGGAAATTTTATGGCAAGGGTTCCCAAGCCAAAATTCCATTGGTATCCTCTTTGGAAATGTCTCGACTTTTGACTAGCGGAGATGAAACTTATCTTATCTACGCTGTTGATGTCTCGAAAAAAGAGCCATCTTTATCTGATATTCATGTTGCGAAAGACTTCCCGGATGTTTTTCCCGATGAGATTCCTGATTTTCCTCCTCATCGAGAAGTTGAGTTTAGTATTGATCTTGTGCCGGGGACTGCACCTATTTCTAAAGCTCCTTATCGCATGGCACCATTGGAATTGAAAGAATTGAAAGAACAATTACTGGATCTTCTCGATAAGGGATATATTCGACCGAGTGTATCACCTTGGGGAGCTCCAGTTTTATTTGTTCGAAAGAAAGATGGTACTATGCGAATGTGTATTGATTATAGGCAATTGAATAGGGCTACTGTGAAAAACAAGTACCCACTTCCTCGTATTGATGATTTATTTGATCAGCTTCAGGGTACTTCTGTATACTCTAAGATTGATCTTCGATCTGGTTATCATCAAGTACGNGAATTCTGGATGGATAGAGTAGTATTTTTAGGCCACGTCATCTCGAGACATGGCATATCTGTTGATCCCGCTAAGGTTGAAGCCGTATTGAATTGGCCGAGACCTACGAATGTTCCTGAGATACGTAGCTTCATGGGTTTAGCTGGTTATTATCGTCGTTTTATTGAAAGATTTTCGAAAATAGCTAAACCTATTACTCAACTGACACAGAAGAATCAGCGATTCATTTGGTCAGAGGAATGTGAAGCTAGTTTTCTTGAATTGAAGACGAGATTGACCACAGCACCTGTGCTTACTATTCTCTCAGGTACTGGAGGATTTGTGGTATGTACATATGCGTCTGGTAAAGGTTTGGGCTGTGTTCTAATGCAGCATGGCAAGGTGATTGCTTATGCATCTCGTCAATTGAAATCTCATGAAACACGTTATCCTGTTCATGATCTTGAATTGGCCGCCATTGTGTTTGCTTTGAAGATTTGGCGCCATTATTTGTACGGAGAAAAGTTTGTTATTTATTCAGATCATAAGAGTCTGAAATATCTCTTTTTTCAATCTGATTTGAACATGAGGCAACGCAGGTGGATGGATCTCCTAAAGGACTTTGATTGTGAGATTCAATATCACCCGGGATCGGTG
>NW_027361217.1:0-200 GCF_012295235.1 Primulina huaijiensis
TGCCCCTGCTTTTTCAGGGTAAGAAGGGGTAGAGAAAATGCCTCGCGCCAATGTTCGAGCACCAGGCGCTACGGCGCTGAAGTAACCCACGCCATGCTCCCAGGAAAAGCTCGAACGACCTTTAAACAAAAGGGTACCTGTACCCGAAACCGACGCAGGTGGGTAGGTAGAGAATACCTAGGGGCGCGAGACAACTCTCT
>NW_027361218.1:0-815 GCF_012295235.1 Primulina huaijiensis
GCCACGATTATAAACTAAATTAACAAAGTATACAAACCCCTTTGTATACTTTCAAATTAATTTATTTATAATCGAATTTCTTGTAAATCACAATTTACTATAAATAATTAAAGTCCAACTTAAATTATTTATTTCATGAGAAAATATTTGCAACTTTTGTAAATTTAAACCTAAGGGCCCAAAAATTCATTTTTCACCAAAAACATTTTGGCCCATTTAAAATTTCACAAAAGTGTTAGCCATCCAATGGCCCAACAACTCAAGGCCCGTGCCACTTTTATATTTCAAACCACATTTTGAAAACCCTAGTCGTCATCGCCGTCGCCGGAGCTCCGTCACCGGATTCCGGCCACAAAATTTTTTTTTATTAAATATAAAGGGGCTGTTCGGGCAGCCCCTCGGGCTGCCCTTGCTGCCCGAAATGGGCAGCCCCTCGGGCAGCCCGAGCTGCCCGAAATGGGCAGCAACTTGCTGCCCAAAAATACCCCGAAACCGGCCTTGATTCGATGCAAAATTTTATCTCATGCGGTTAGAAATGAACCTCAACATAATATTATGTATTTACTACACCAAAATCGTAACCATAGCTCGGATACCACTTGAAAGGGGATCGGTTACGGTGACCGGAAGCGCAACGGAAGTTTAAAATTTTTATTTTTCATAAGAAATTTTCGGCCACCTTGATTTAATGTGTAGCAAATACAAAAAACAACAAAATGTCATACATAGGGTGTTTGAGAGATATACCTATCAATCTCAAAGGATTGATATATGGCTCCAACTAAGGTGTAAACACCTTAGCTCTTCAATGGTAG
>NW_027361219.1:0-764 GCF_012295235.1 Primulina huaijiensis
GCTCTAGTTCTTCACTCAACTTTATTTGATCGAATTTTGAAAGAATAGCAGCGGGATGCTCAGTTATTAGAATTGAAAAGGAAGAGTGATTTGACAGGAGTTTCCGAGTTTGGGTTGAACCATGATGGTTTATTGATCTTTCGAGGTAGGATATGTGTTCCTATGGGTGATGGCATTCGACGAGACGTACTCACTGAAGCTCATACAGCGCCCTATTCTGTACATCCTGGTAGTACCAAGATGTACCAAGATCTTCGACGTCTCTATTGGTGGCCAGGTATGAAGAAAGATATAATGTTAGTTGTTTCTGAATATCTAACTTGTCAGCAGGTTAAGATTGAGCACCAAAGACCGGCGGGGTTGTTGAAATCTTTGCCAATACCGCAATGGAAATGGGAGCACATAACCATGGATTTCGTTGTTGGGTTGCCAAGGACTCAGAAAGGCTTAAATTCGATTTAGGTGATCGTGGATCGTTTAACCAAATCATCGCATTTTCGTCCTGATGCGAACACGTTTGGTCAAGCCCCAAGGAGAGCATGGGACCCTTTAGAGTTGCCGGATGGACCAATCACGAGGGGACGTCTGAAGAGGTTCAAGGAAGCATTGAATGGGTTTATGAGCAAAGAAGGCGGAGTGACAAGCGAGATACAGAGTGATGAAAGGTTCGTGATGCATGGGGATCATGTGAACATTATTCAAGCATCCATGCAAAACGGAGCGCAAATCTGGACAGAAGATCTCGCGCACATGCGCGAAGACAG
>NW_027361219.1:1207-1948 GCF_012295235.1 Primulina huaijiensis
GCTTTCAAATCTGTTTGGTTCTATCATTCTTCGTCGTTCGTGAATTTGTGATACATGAAATTTTGTGTCTTATTTATTTTTCTTTGAATTTTCGGAATTCTTAGAGCAAAAAACAAAAAAAAAATACCAAAAATCCGAAAATTCACCAGTATTTCTTATTGGTATTTTGTTCTAATTTCTTAATAGAGTCATATTCAATTGTCTCTCATAGTCAAAAAAAAAAATATATAACTTCAAATTTCTTGTCTACGCAGTCCAAGTGAGTCGATCACATTTGTTCACAAGTTGAACTTGATTGTTTGATATACGCAAATACAAAGCTTGAGCACCTTGAGGGAACCCTCGAATTTGAGTGAAAATACTTGAGTCCGAGTGAATTTTCTTTGGAGTGAACGGTGAGTATTCGTGGTGAGGAAAAAAAAATTGAGAGGAGTGACGAGCGACTTTCTTTGGAGTGACCGTGAGCATTTGGGAGAGGAACATATCGTTTTCTACTAACGTTTTTCTTGCAGGTACAAACTTAAATTAAATGGAGAGGGAGGTAGGAGATAGTTCGAACCCGGGGTTATCTAAAGTACAAATGGAGGCGTTATTTGGGCATTTTAGTAGGATGTTGAAGGTTGAGATGGAGCCATTACATGAGCGGTTGGATAGGCTTGAGGTTAGTGCGAGTGGAAAAAAATCAAATCCTAAAAATATGGGTAGAGAAGAAGAAGAGGAAGAGTTTGATTTTGGAGGAGA
>NW_027361219.1:4061-17988 GCF_012295235.1 Primulina huaijiensis
TCTACTTTGATGATATCCTAGTGTATAGCAAGAATCTACAAGAGCATGTACACCACTTGAGACTTGTGCTAATCTCGCTACGGGCTGAAAGTTTATATGCTAACCTTAAGAAGTGTGACTTTTGTACAAACAAACTTGTCTTTCTTGGCTTTGTTGTAAGTTCACAGGGGATACAAGTTGATGAAGACAAGGTAAGTGCTATTCGGGATTGGCCAACGCCTACTACTGTTGGCCAAGTTCGAAGTTTTCATGGTCTTGCAAGCTTTTATAGGAGGTTTGTAAAAGATTTCAGCACCTTGGCCGCGCCGATGACGGCAGTAATAAAAAAGAACGTCCCATTCCATTGGGGCGAGGAGCAAGAGAAGTCTTTTAATACTATTAAGCAAAAATTAATCAATGCTCCTTTACTTGTTTTGCGTGACTTTGCTAATACGTTTGAAATTGAATGTGATGCTTCAGGTATAGGTATTGGCGGAGTTTTGATGTAAGGAGGGCGACCAGTGGCATACTTTAGTGAGAAGCTTAATGGAGCCGCCTTGAACTATCCCACGTATGACAAGGAGTTATACGCGCTTGTGAGGACTCTAGAGACGTGGCAGCACTACTTGAGGCCTAAGGAATTTGTGATTCATTCGGATCATGAGTCCCTAAAACACCTCAAGGGGCAACATAAGTTGAACAAGCGGCATGCAAAGTGGGTGGCATTCATTGAAACGTTCCCATACATCATCAAGTACAAACAAGGTAAGGAAAACATAGTGGCCGACGCACTATCCCGGAGGTACGTACTAATCTCTACCTTGGAATCAAAAATTTTGGGATTTGAGCATGTGAAAGAGTTGTATGTGCTGGATGAGGATTTTAAGAGTGTGTTTGAAACTTGTATGCATGGACCACACGAAAAATTCTATTTGCATAATGGTTTCTTGTTTAGAGAAGATAGGTTGTGCATCCCTAAATCATCCATTCGTGAATTACTTGTTAGGGAGGCACATGGGGGTGGTTTGATGGGACACTTTGGTGTGGCAAAAACCTTGAATGTTTTGCATGAATATTTTTATTGGCCACATATGAAGCGTGATGTTGAGCGAGTTTGTGATAAGTGCATAACTTGTAAGCAAGCAAAGTCTAGGACACAACCACATGGATTGTATACACCACTTCCTGTTCCTAGTGAACCTTGGATTGACATTTCTATGGATTTTGTTTTGGGGTTGCCTAGGACTAAGAAGGGGAGGGATTCAATATTTGTTGTGGTTGATAGATTTTCTAAGATGGCACATTTTATTGCTTGTCACAAAACTGATGATGCCTCTCACATTGCGGATTTGTTCTTTAGAGAAGTCGTTAGGTTGCATGGCATGCCTAGGACTATTGTGTCTGACCGTGATGTTAAGTTTTTAAATTACTTTTGGAAAACTCTATGGGCTAAACTTGACACAAAATTGTTGTTTTCTACTACTTGTCATCCTCAAACGGATGGGCAAACTGAAGTTGTTAATAGAACATTAGGAACACTTTTGCGAGCTATACTTAAGAAGAACTTAAAGAATTGGGAAGATTGTTTGCCATTTGTTGAGTTTGCTTATAATCGCTCCATGCATTCTACTACTAATTATTTGCAATTTGAGATTGTGTATGGGTTTAATCCTTTGACTCCGTTGGATTTGATGTCTTTACCTGTGAGTGAAAGGTTGAACATGGACGGCAAAAAGAAGGCTGAATTTGTTAGAGGGTTGCATGAAAAGGTCAAGCCCAACATTGAGAAGAGAAATGAGCAATATTCCAAGCAAGCCAACAAAGGGAAGAAGAAGGTGATATTTGAGAAAGGTGATTGGGTGTGGCTCCACTTGCGGAAGGAAAGGTTCCCTGAGAAGCGTCGTTCAAAGCTACTACCTAGGGGCGATGGATCGTTTCAAATTCTAGAAAGGATCAATGATAACGCCTACAAACTCGATTTACCAGGTGAGTACAATGTGAGTTCCACTTTCAATGTTACTGATTTGTCGTTGTTTGATGTAGGTGATGAACAAGATTTGAGGACAAATCCTTTTCAAGAAGGAGAGAATGATGCGAACACGTTTGGTCAAGCCCCAAGGAGAGCATGGGACCCTTTAGAGTTGCCGGATGGACCAATCACGAGGGGACGTCTGAAGAGGTTCAAGGAAGCATTGAATGGGTTTATGAGCAAAGAAGGCGGAGTGACAAGCGAGATACAGAGTGATGAAAGGTTCGTGATGCATGGGGATCATGTGAACATTATTCAAGCATCCATGCAAAACGGAGCGCAAATCTGGACAGAAGATCTCGCGCACATGCTCGAAGACAGCGCGCATATGCGCGAGCTCGCGCATATGCGCGAGAAGTACTGGACACCGAAGATTTTAACAGTGGGCTTCGCGCATATGCGCCAGATTAGGGCGCGCATATACGCGACATAGGCAGAGACTTGCGCACATATGCGCGAGTCGGGGCGCGCATATGCGCGCGGCGCAGATTTTTTTTCCTAAGTTTGTGTTTTAATTATTTTGGCAACTAGATTTCATATCTTGATTATGTAAACATATTGGACGAATTTTGGGACATTATTCATTGAATATCAAAAACTTTTGAGAATTTTTCTCTCAACTTTCAAGGCTTTTGCTTTGTAAACAAAAAAATCAAACTTATTAAAGTTTAACTTTGTGGCGTTTGTCGATCGTCTTGTGCGGATTGTCATTGACTCGTTCTTTGAAGGTTCGTTCTAAATTTCGATTGTTTTCATCGTGATTCTTTATTACTAAACCTCGTAGTTTAGGGGTGAAAATCATACCATACTTTATTCAAAAGATCGGGACACAACAACGAATTCCTTGTTCGTTTTTTAAATTGAGGGCGCGATTCAATTTTAATCGTGTTTGCTTTTTATTCGTACTTGGATTCATATCACTTCCTGTCAAGACGACTTATTCTATGAACCAATATGCTGAGGCATATATTCAGGAGATTGTGAGACTGCATGGAATACCGGTGTCAATAGTTTCTGATTGTGATCCAAGGTTTACATCAGAGTTTTGGAAAAGTTTGCATCGAGCCTTGGGAACGAAATTGACTTTCAGTACCGCATACCATCCTCAAAGCGACGGTCAATCAGAAAGGGTAATCCAAATTTTGGAGGATATGCTAAGGGCTTGTACGATTGATTTCCCGGGAAGTTGGGATTCTAAGCTGCCTTTGGTAGAGTTCACGTATAATAACAGTTTCCAGTATTCTATCGGCATGGCACCTTATGAAGCTTTATATGGAAGGAAGTGCCGATCTCCTCTTTATTGGGAAGAGGTAGGTGAAAAAAAGATGTTGGGCCCGGAGTTGGTTCAACAAACAGCAGATGTTGTGGCATAGATCCAAGAGCGAATGAAGATCGCTCAGTCCAGACAGAAGAGTTATGCCGATGTTCGACGACGGCCTTTGACTTTCGAGGTTGGTGATCATGTGTTTATTAAAATAGCTCCTCTCAAGGGAGTTATGCGATTTGGTAAGAAAGGTAAACTAAGTCCTCGATTCATTGGACCTTTCGAAATTCTTGATAAGATTGGAGACTGAGCCTATCGTCTTGCATTGCCACCGGACTTGGATCGAGGTCACAACGTATTTCATGTTTCAATGTTACGTAAGTACCTTTCTAATCCCTCTCATGTTCTTCGGTACGAATCATTGGATCTTTTGCCTAACCTTAGCTACGAGGAAATGCCGGTGCAAATTTTGGATCGTAAAGTTAAAGTGTTGAGAAACAAAGAAATTGGCCTTGTCAAAGTCCTTTGGAGAAATCAAGTGATTGAAGAGGCCACGTGGGAACCGGAAGAGGAGATGAAACATCATTATCCAACTTTATTCGACGGTAAGCAAATTTCGGGAACGAAATTTTTATAAGGAGGGGAGATTGTAATATCCCGGCCTTTTTGTCATGTTTTAGTTATGGCGTTATATATGATTTATGGTGATAAAATATGGTTTTAAATATTTTTATGGTTATGGTGGGAATGATTATTGGTTATGGTTATGGATGTTGTGATGGTTATAGATATGTTTATTGGAATGGTTAAAATATGGTCATTTTTTATGGTTATTTTATTGTAACGACCCATTACAGGCCCAGTGGACCGCCCAGACGGCCCACTACCCCGATCGACCCAAGACTATCCCGATCTTGGTCTCCTTCAAAGGGGCCTTTTCCCTCACGGGCTTTCCATAGGCGTCGTACGGGTTGCTCATAGAACTCTCCAGCCCATGCACTAGAGTCTGTGCCTTCCCAGACTCGAACTTGAGATCACATGGATATATAGATACTCAGCACAAGTCTGGTACCAATTGAGCTAGTAGCTCAATTGGTACCAAGTCTCTTTGAACTATGTACTTAAACCAGGAGGTCATGGGTTCGAGACTTGGGGAGGTATCACTCCACCAACCTGGTGTGGAGAGTCCTATGAGTAACCCGTACGATGCCTATGGAAAGCCCGTGAGGGAAAAGGCCCCTTTGAAGGAGCCCAAGATCGGGATAGTCTTGGGTCGATCGGGGTAGTGGGCCGTATGGGCGGTCCACTGGGCCTGTAATGGGTCGTTACATCAGCAAATTCACAGACCACTGGCAATTCTGCCAAGGTAGGGCTCGATTTCAGTAAATCTACTGTATACACAAGGAATCCCTCTGCTCTTTTGTGTAATAATCGAGTCATAGATAATACAGATATTAAAAGAATCCGAGATCTGGAACTTTTACCGTAGAATTTCAACTCATCAGCCGTCTCAGGTCTGAATCTGACAATCTTCTGAAAACAATCAACGGTAGCTCTGTACTTGGTCAACATATCGATACCGATAATACAGTCAAAGTCAGACAATCCAAGCACAATACAGTCTAACTCAATTTCATTACCCTCACACTGTAGCATACAATTTCTAACCGAAGTCACTTATATCAAACCACTTCCCAAAGGAGAAGAAACAGAGACAACAGTAGATAATGACTCGACAGGCAATGCATTTATCAATGCAAATCGTTCAGAAATAAATGAATGGGAGGCACCAGTATCTATTAATACATAAGCAGGGTAACCACAGAGAAAACAGTTACATGCTATAACATCATCAGGTGCGTCCTGGGCCTGTTCCTCAGTCAATGCAAAAACCCGGGCCTGCTGTCTCGGAGGTTGGCTCACCGTCTGGCTTCCTCCTAGCCTCGACTGGGACTGTGCAGGTACTGGCTGAAAAGAGTGTACAGAAGATGCCTGTCTCTCCACCTGAGTTACTGGACCAGATGATCCCATACTCTGAGCTCGTTGTACACCTCTCTGTTGACAGACTTTGGCGAAATGTCCCTGCTGTCTGCAAATGTTGCATCTACCAGCCACTCCATAGCATTGCTCTGTGGGATGTCTTCCACCGCAAGTAGTGCAATACACACCTGTGTAACTCTGGCTAGGACCCCACTGTCTCGAGCCACTGGAGCTGGATGAATTGCTGCCAGATCTCTTGAACTGTTTCCCTCTGGCTTTCAACAAATCTTTCTTACCACTGCTGCTACCGCCACTCTCGAATCTAGGAGGAGGTTGTGGAAACTGTGTGGTCGGCTGTGGAGATCTTGGGGCGTGAACAATATATGATGCTCCTCGTTGCTTAATCAAGCCAGCTTCAGCACATTTCTCCCTGTTCAAAGCATCAGTAAAGTTGTTTGGTCGCCCCGTATTCACCAATGTAAAAATGTCAGGATTTAAACCGTTGATAAACTGATCAGCCACGACTTCATCATTCTCGGCCACATGTGGAGCAAAACGTAGCAACGTAGAAAACTTAGCAACATACTCTTCAATGTTCAGCTGCCCTTGTCTCAAGTTTGCAAATTCTGCACCCTTGTCCTTCCGGTATGACACTGGGAAGAAACGCTGATAAAACTCAGTCTTAAACACTTTCCAAGTAATTTCTGTACCTCTCTGTTCCAACTCTCTCTTGGTTGTAATCCACCAATTCTTTGCAACTTCTTGTAGTTGATGCCCAATCAATTTAACTCTTCGTTCATCGGTATAGTCAAGGGACTCAAATAACATCTCGATGTCATCTAACTAGCTTTCACAACCAATAGCACTCTTAGTACCTTTCAGTGTCGGCGGTTTGAAGGATTGAAACCGTTTCAGTAGTGTGTCCATCGGTGTTGCAGTAACATCCATAGGATCATTCGAAGTACTGCCCTGTTCTGGTACCGGACGCACATGCACTGCTGCTCTTCGAGGAGGCATATCTGATTATCAAACAGATTAGTACACAATCTATACAATCTGTCTCAGTCCTCCTCTGATCATATACCTCTGATCCAGAATCGGTTTTGATTCATTTCGTTCTTAATACATGTCTCAATCAAATCAAATATACAGGTAGACATGTATTACAACAAGAAACATGCTTTCATATAGGACATATGTAAATCAACATACAATGAATAACATGCTAACATCACAAAAGCAAGGAAGAAGACTCGATCTACCCCGCTCACTCTCTTCTAGTTCAGTCTACAGAACCTACTGCTCTGATACCACATGTTGTGGGGACCCGGGCTCTAACTCAATTATATTTGGGATTAAGTGGATCTTTGCTAGAAAATGTGGGTCAAAATTTTGCTTTTAACATCAAAACATTTGTATATAATCATACACAAGTGATATCTCTATTTTATTTCAACAACAGTAAGTACATGTTTTCTTCCATTACATGTTTGTACAAACTAGTGTTTATAACTCACTACATGTCAAATGTAAAACTACTAGTTCCTCTTCTACGGCTGAAGTCACCACGCTATCCAATCTCAGTCATCCTCGTCGTGACCCTGATCCTGCCCCACCTGTTGTCATGCACAAATACAGACATAACAACAGCCGGAAACTCCGGTGAGAACAAATCCCAGTATAAAACATGTATACATGCATGTCATGCAAATAAACACAAGATAATAAAACATACATCAGTATTTATGGCACATTAGTGAATACGGATAAAAATCTTCCACTCTTATTCTTTGACTCGACTAATATCTAAGTCTAGGGATCCCGGTGTGAATAAGACGTAACAATCTCCCACCTACTCTCCCAATCGGGGTGGCGGTACGTCCTATTCCTAAACTTCGGTCCTATATGTATCGAATATCCACAATAAGAGTTGATCTTCTCCTACGCCAATCGATATCACCGAACATCTAGTACTTGGCAATTCTACCAAGGCTTACGTATCTCATGTACATTGCTATAATTCAATAGGCAAGGCATAACTGTATCAAATTAAAAACAATCTAGTATGTGATTTTGGGAAACTCAAATCTGATCTAATTCGAGTTGTGCAATCTCGAATCAACATTGCTTTATACCTTTCTTGTCGTAGTCTCGGTTTTAACAAGTCGAAGTCTTGAAATCTCGATATCCAATCTGTCAATACACATCTGAAAAGACAGATATACAATGTACCATATCAACCTCTAACTCAAAGGAGTACACATACGGATCAATATTCAATCTCGGTACATTTCGACGGCATAACGGCATAATCTTGCGATACCGGTAACTCAAACATCATAAGATCAATATCACCAATTCATAACAACAATCATATGCATATCACAACCTCAAAATTCTGCACAACTAAGGCCATATAAGCTGGAAAATGAGAACAATAACATACGGTATCCTTTATTCAATCCGTTTTCGATTATACGTTTACCGTAAATTCAAGAACACATAGTATCAACCAAACTATAATTCCCCCAACATCTAAATTTCAAACCATGCTAGAAAACTATAAAACTTACATCCTTTGAAAGCTTATGATGAGAGGAACAAGATGTAACGACCCATTACAGTCCCAGTGGACCGCCCATACGGCCCACTGCCCCGATCGACCCAAGGCTATCCCGATCTTGGGCTTAGATCCCTTCACGGGCTTTCCATAGGCGTCGTACGGGTTACTCATAGGACTCTCCACACCAGGTTGGTGGAGTGATACCTCCCCAAGTCTCGAACCCATGACCTCCTGGCTTAAGTACATAGTTCAAAGAGACTTGGTACCATACAATCAAACTAGTATTAAAAAGTATTAATACATGTCTAATACAACAACTAGTTACTCTGCTACGCCCGTGATCACCACGCTATCATCTCTCAATCATCCTCGTCTCGACCCTAATCCTGCCCCACCTGTTGTTATGCACACATACAGACACAACAACAGCCGGAAACTCCGGTGAGAACAAATCCCAGTATAAAACATGTATACATGCATGTCATGCAATTAAATACAAAATCATAACACATAAATCAGTAATTATGACACACTAGTGAATACAGATAAAACTCTTCGACTCTTATTCTTTGACTCGACTCATATCTAAGTCTAGGGATCCCGGTGTGAATAAGACGTAACAAGTCTCCCACCTACTCTCCCAATCGTGGTGCGGTACGTCTTATTCCTAGACTTCGGTCCTTTCTGTATCGAGTGTCTGAAATAGGAGGAAATCTGCTCCTATGCGTCGATATCACCGAACGTCTAGCTTGGCAAGTCTGCCAATGACTCTCCTATCTTAAATGCTTGAATATAAATCTATAAACAAAGCATCAACATATAAAAAGGTAACAATCTAGTATGTGATTTTGGGAAACTCAAATCAGATCTAATTCGAGTTATATCTTCCCGAATCAACATG
Source organism: Primulina huaijiensis (assembly GCF_012295235.1). Classification (NCBI taxonomy): domain Eukaryota; kingdom Viridiplantae; phylum Streptophyta; class Magnoliopsida; order Lamiales; family Gesneriaceae; genus Primulina; species Primulina huaijiensis. The sequence goes on from NW_027361219.1 coordinate 12,778, forward strand.
AATTATACCTTTCGTTGCACAGTCTTTGTCGTAGTCGAAGTCTCGATGTCGAATCTGTCAATATCAACTCTGAAATGATACATTCAAGATGCATTCTATCAATCTCTAACTCAAATCAATACATATACGAATCAATAATCAACTCACATATTTGCATAATCTCGACAAGTCAAATCAATACATCTAAATTTCGTTTACGATACAGATCAACTCAAACAACATTAATCAATGACAATAACTCACATATCTATTTGAATATAATCTCGACGAGTCATACTCCTCAAGAACATAATTTACCATGCTGATATTTGCATAATCTTTACTCAATACCTGCTGGACTTTCACAATAATCTCATATCCTATCCGTTTTTCAATCCGTTAGTACATACATGTGTTCCATCATCTCAACAACATCTACTATCAAGCATATATGAATTCCTTCAACACATGAATCTCAAAACATGCTGAAAAACATTAAAACATATACCCTTTCGAAGCCCTTGTCAAGAGGAGCAAGAATCTAAGCTCGGATTCAATTTCGGTTGGTTGGATCTTGTAAAACTGACAATTTAAGCTAGGAGGAAACCTTGGACCTTTTCTGGAATTGCTCTCGGTTCTAATGCTGGAATAGTGAGGAAATGAAGACACATACATGTTAAATGCATGGCAAGGACACATGTTTTATTTTTCACTCAACACGTCGCACCGCGGGTGCGCTCACTTCTGACCGGGGGTGCGCTCAAGCTACGGCAATCCTTCGACATTTCAAAATCGACGACCGCGGGTGCGGTATGTCTTGGACCGCGGGTGCGGTGACCCTACTGTAATTCTTCACGTTTCATGAGTTACAACCACGGGTGCGGTATGTCTTGGACCGTGGGTGCGGTCTTTCTTGTATTCAAAACTCTACTTTCTGCCCTTACACCGCGGGTGCGGTAGAAACTGGGCGCGGGGGCGGTGTCGTTTCATGCAAACTTCATAATCTCATCTTATCAACCTACAATTCTTGGGCATTACATTTCTCCCCCTCTTAGATATGAGTTCATCCTCGAACTCGCAAGCAATCAATCAAAGCATGTATAAGATAATCAAAACTGAATAAATACTCACATCATGCGAATAGTTCTGGATATCTCTGTCTCATCTCTGATTCTGTTTCCCAAGTCGCTTCTTCAATGCCATGACGATTCCATTGGACTTTCACTAACGGAATAGTCTTTGTTCTGAGCTGTTTCTCTTTCCGATCAAGAATCTAAATCGGCTGCTCAACGTAACTCAAAGTCTGATCTAACTCGGCTTCTTCAGGCTGAATGACATGAGAACTATCTGGCATATATCTACGTAACATTGATACATGAAAGACGTCATGTATCCCAGATAGAGAAAGAGGAAGAGCAAGTCTATACGCACGATCGCCAATCTTTTCAAGAATCTCGTACGGACCGACATATCTAGGAGACAACTTCCCACGTTTGCCAAATCTGACAACACCTCTGAAAGGAGAAATCTTCAAAAATACTCTGTCTCCTTGTTCAAATACTAACGGTCGACGTCTGATGTTCGCGTACTTTGCCTGTCTATCTTGTGCCGTCTTCATTCGCTTCTGAATTATCTTTACTTTTTCAGTCATCTCACGAATCATATCTGGCCCTAAGTCTGGTACCTCGGAGATGTTATCCAAATATAGTGGAGATCTGCACTTCTTTCCGTATAATGCCTCAAACGGTGCCATCTCGATGCTCGTTTGATAACTGTTGTTGTACGAGAATTCACAAAGAGCTAGTGAATCTTGCCAACTAGTACCAAAATCTAGTACTATAGCTCTCAGCATATCTTCTAAAGTCTGGATAGTCCGCTCTGACTGTCCGTCTGTCTGGGGATGGTAAGCAGTACTCAAGTGTAAAATCGTACCTAAAGCCTGCTGTAGATTGTGCCAAAAGTGTGAAGTGAATCGTGGATCACGATCTGATACAATCCACTTCGGCACACCATGTAATCTGACCACTTCTCGGACATATATCTCGGCCATCTGATCATATCTGTACGTCATCTTGTACGGAATGAAGCATGCGGATTTGGTCAATCTATCTATCACAACTGTAATGCCCGAGATTTAATCACTGTAATCAGACGTTGATTAATTGACAGAATTAAGATTTCAGGAGCCAGAGTAGGAACTTAAGTGGAGAAGCCGGGCGTCGGTGCATTATAAGTTAAGATGTTGGACAGAACATCTGGCGCCCGAGCGGTAGAAAAGAACCGCCCGAGCGCCAGTGCACCATAAGTTTATCACTCGAACAGAACGTCTGGCGCCCGAGCGGTAGAATATTACCGCCCGAGCGCCAATGGATAACCATGGAAGGTTCGGACAGAAAGTGCCGCGCCCGAGCGGTAAATTTCAACCGCCCGAGCGCCGCCTGAAATACTTGAGAATAAGACACGTTTCATTGACATGCAAGTGGGACATATATATATAGATCCTTCAATTCCTTCAGAAGGCATCAGAAAGAATCGAGAAAAGGTTCAGAGAAAAGGGCCGAGGAAAGTGAAGAAAATTCTTACGCCTTTAGATTTCGATCCGCCCGTCTGATTTTGCATCTGACTGCGGTACTGTGTTTCTATCGACGTAGACTACAACTGGACGTAAGTTTTGCTACGTTTTGATATGATTTGAAATTATGGTATCGTCAGAATCTGATATGATTCCTATATGATGTTCTTGACATGTTAGACATCGTATAATCAAAGGATTGAGGAACAGATACCATATGAAATTGTTATGAATTTTGGAGTTGATTTGATATCACAATTGATTTGTTATCGATTATAAGGTGTTGGGATTGATATCTGATTGATATGGTATTGCTGGGTACATTGAGATTATGACGTTATGCGGTTAAAACGGAATTTGATTGAATTCTGATTAAATCCAGTATTGATTGAGTGGTGTATTGATACCATATATTGTGATGGCCAGATTGATATTAACAGGCTTTGACTCAGAGACTTCGACTTAGTCAGAGTAACAGAGTGAAAGGTATAAATTAATGTTGAGTTGGGATTGTACAACTCGAGTGAGGTTTGACTCGAGTTTCCCTAAATCACATACTTTAGTTTATTGCATTGATACTTGCAATTTATGAGAATTGATGTCTGTGATCTATTGATTCATAGATAATGGATGTATTGAGTCAAAGGCTGATTCGACTAGTCTTTGGCTGATTCGCCTATTCTTCGGCCGATTCGCTGAGTCCTTGGGCAGATTCGCTTATTCTATTGGCTGATTCGCTTATTCTGTTCGCTGATTCGCCCANAGAATAAGTCGAGTCTGAGATGACGCGTCGATTGAGTCGAGTCTGAGATGACTAGTTGATTTACAGTTTTATATCATTCATGTTTGTTGATGTGCTACATGTTAATGATAGTTGTTATATGCTTTGATATATGTTTTTATATGATTGCATGTCTACATTGTTTATATTGGCATGTATTTCTCACCGGAGTTATCCGGCTGTTGTCTTGTTTTGTATGTGTGCATGACAACAGGTGGGGCAGGACCTGGAGCAGGAAGAGGATGAGAAATTCATGATTAGCGTGGAGATCCGGACTTAGAGTAGAGTGGTTTAGTACTTGATCTAGTAACTAAACTTTTGCTGAAATAAATAAATGGTGTACAGGATTTGTACCATTAGATGTATATGTGTATTAGAATTGATTACCTTACGTTTCCGCACTTGTATATCTTGTATAAAAAAAATGTTATGTCCCACATTACTTAGTTGTTATATTTGATCCTAGGTGGTATCAGAGCGATAGATCCCTGAGACTGAGATAGAAGCTAGTGAGCGGGGTAGAATGCGTTTTCTTTCCTTGCTTGTGATTGCTAGCATGATTTCTGCTTTATATAATACATGTTATTGATTATCTGATTTGATTTAAAGCATGTGTTATTGAGAATGAATCTGAACCGATTCTCGATCAGTAGTAAGATGATCGGAGGGGAAACTGAATTGAAACATGTCTGTTGGATTGGGTTACTAATCCTTTTGATATTCAGATATGCCTCCTCGAAAAATACAAGAACAGGGTAGCACGTCGAATCCTCCAATGGATGTGACAGCGACTCCGATGGAAACGTTATTGAAAAGGTTTCAGTCTTTCAAACCACCAACTCTGAAGGGTACTGAGACATCAGTTGAATGTGAGAGTTGGCTAGATGACATCGAGATGCTGTTTGACTCACTGGAGTACAGTGATGAGCGCCGAGTTAAACTGATTGGGCACCAGTTGCATGATGTTGCAAAGAACTGGTGGATTACGATAAAGAAGGCCTTGGAGCATTGAGGTACGACTATCACTTGGAATGTATTTAAAACTGAGTTTTATCAAAGATTTTTCCCAGTGTCGTACAGGAGAGACAAGGGGGCGGAGTTTGCCAATTTGAGACAGGGTCAGTTGAATATTGAAGAATATGTGACCAAGTTCTCTACCTTGTTGAAATTTGCTCCACACGTGGCTGACAATGAAGAAGCCGTTGCTGATCAGTTCATCAATGGCTTGAATCCCGAGATTTTTACTCTGGTGAACACAGGGCGACCAAATAACTTTGCTGATGCTATGAATAGAGCAAAGGGAGCTGAAGCTGGCCTGATAAGGCAGAGAGGAGCCGTATATGTTCCTCCAGCACCGGGACCACAACAACCACCTCCCAGATTTGACAGTGGTAGCAGCAGTGGTGGAAAGAAAGAATTTTTGAAGGCCAAAGGGAAACAGTTCAAGAAGTCTGGCGGTAGTTCTTCTAGCTCAAGTGGTTCCAGACAGAGCCCGAGTTATACCTGAGTTTACTGCGGATCATGTGGAGGGAGACATTCCACTGAGCAATGCCAAGGAGTACTTGGTAGTTGCCACTTCTGTAAACAACCGGGACATTTTGCCAGAGTATGTCCACAACGAGGTTCCCAAAGATCCCAGGGAGCCGAATCAGTCGGATCAGCGGCACAGTCGAGTAGACGATCAGCTGCTGTCCACTCATTTCAGCCAGCACCATCTCAGTCACAGCAGAGGCCTGGAGGAAGCCAGACAGTTGGCCAACCTCCTAGACAGCAGGCCAGATTATTTGCTTTGATAGAGGAACAGGCTCAGGAAGCACCAGATGATGTTGTTGCAGGTAACTGTTCTTTATGTGGTTATCCTGCTTACGTACTGATTGAT
>NW_027361219.1:22633-25486 GCF_012295235.1 Primulina huaijiensis
AGACAAGGGGGCGGAGTTTGCCAATTTGAGACAGGGTCAGTTGAATATTGAAGAATATGTGACCAAGTTCTCTACCTTGTTGAAATTTGCTCCACACGTGGCTGACAATGAAGAAGCCGTTGCTGATCAGTTCATCAATGGCTTGAATCCCGAGATTTTTACTCTGGTGAACACAGGGCGACCGAATAACTTTGCTGATGCTATGAATAGAGCAAAGGGAGCTGAAGCTGGCCTGATAAGGCAGAGAGGAGCCGTATATGTTCCTCCAGCACCGGGACCACAACAACCACCTCCCAGATTTGAGAGTGGTAGCAGCAGTGGTGGAAAGAAAGAATTTTTGAAGGCCAGAGGGAAACAGTTCAAGAAGTCTGGCGGTAGTTCTTCTAGCTCAAGTGGTTCCAGACAGAGCCCGAGTTACACCGGAGTTTACTGCGGAACATGTGGACGGAGACATTCCACTGAGCAATGCCAAGTAGTACTTGGTAGTTGCCACTTCTGTAAACAACCGGGACATTTTGCCAGAGTATGTCCACAACGAGGTTCCCAAAGATCCCAGGGAGCCGAATCAGTCGGATCAGTAGCACAGTCGAGTAGACGATCAGCTGCTGTCCACTCATTTCAGCCAGCACCATCTCAGTCACAGCAGAGGCCTGGAGGAAGCCAGACAGTTGGCCAACCTCCTAGATAGCAGGCCAGAGTATTTGCTTTGATAGAGGAACAGGCTCAGGAAGCACCAGATGATGTTGTTGCAGGTAACTGTTCTTTATGTGGTTATCCTGCTTACGCACTGATTGATGCTTCACATACATTTTCTTCTGAACGATTTGCATTGAGTCATACATTGCCTGTTGAGTTTTTGTCTGCTGTAGTATCTGTCTCTTCTCCTTTGGGGAAAGGTTTGATATCCGTGACTTCGGTTAAATATGGTATGCTACAGTATGACGGACATGAGATTGAGTTAGATTGTATTGTACTTGGGGTCTGCTTTTGATTGTATTATTGGTATCGATATGCTAACCAAGTACAGAACGACCGTTGACAGTTTCCACAAAATTGTACGATTCAGACCAGATATGGCTGAGGAGTGGAGATTTTACTGTAAGGGTTCTCGAGCCAGAATTCCTTTGATATCTGTTATGTCGATGACTCGATTATTGCAGAAAAGAGCGGAAGAATTCCTTGTCTATTCAGTTGATTTACTGAAATCGAGTCCATCGTTGGCTGATCTGCCAGTGGTGTGTGAGTTTGCTGACGTCTTTCCAGATGAGATTTCTGGATTGCCTCCGCTTCGAGAGACAGACTTCAGCATCGAGTTGATACCAGGTACAGTTCCGATTTCTAGAGCTCAGTACCGAATGGCACCAATAGAACCGAAAGAGTTGAAAGACCAGTTGGAAGACTTACTAGCCAAGGGGTACATCGGACCGAGTGTTTCTCCTTGGGGTGCGCCAGTGACTGTTTGTGAGGAAGAAAGACGGTTCGATGAGACTGTGTATCGACTACCGGTAATTGAACAAAGCAACGGTAAAGAATAAATATCCCTTGCCTCGTATTGATGATTTGTTTGACCAGTTGCAGGGTTCTTCGGTATATTCCAAGATCGATCTGAGATCTGGATATCATCATCTGAGAGTCAGAGATTCTGATATTTCGAAGACAGCGTTCAAAACCAGGTATGGAAATTATGAGTTTATTGTCATGCCGTCTGGTTTGACGAATGCTCTAGCTGTGTTTATGGGTCTGATGAACCGTGTGTTCCAGAAATATCTCGATGATTTTGTGATGATATTCATCGATGATATTCTGATTTAGTCGAAGAATACGATGGATCATGCCGAGCATTTGATAACTGTGTTGCGAATGCTGAAGACTGAGAAAATAGATGCTAAAACTGTCGAAATGTAAGTTCTGGTTGGGACAGGTGGTATTTTTGGATCCTATTATATCCGGAGATAGTATATCAGTTGATCCTAGCACGGTTAAGGCCGTGATTTCTTGGCCGAGACCAACATCTGTGCCAGAGATTCGCAGTTATATGGGTTTGGCCGAATTCTCGAGTATTGCCAAACCGATTACACAGTTGAGGCAGAAGAATGCTTCGTTTGTGTGGTCAGAAGACTGTGAATTCAGTTTTCTTGAGTTGGAGAAGAGATTGACCAGTACTCCGATACTGACTATCCCATCAGATAGTAGACCATTGAGATTATCTATGGTTCAAGCCAAACCAGAGCTGATTTTGAGGATTAAAGAAGCCCAGAAAGGTGATCAAAATGAACAGAAATCGATAACGATGGTCAGAGCAGGACATCGATCTGAGGATCAGGTTCGTGATAATGTTCTGTATGTGAATAATCGTCTGGTTGTGCCGAATGTTTCGGATTTGAAACGACAAATATTGTCAGAAGCGCACAGCAGTCGATTCAGTATTCATCCTGGTGGCAGAAAGATGTACAATAATTTGAAAAGACAGTTTCGGTGGAAACCAATGAAAGCTGCTATTGCTGAATTTGTCGCCAAACGTATGAATTGCCAATAGGTGAAGGCTGAGAGAAGGAAACCCGGAGGATTATTACAGAGCTTATCCTTTCCTGAATGGAAATGGGATCACATTTCCATGGACTTCGTGACGAAGCTACCGAGATCCTCCCGAGGTTATGATGCGATTTGGGTCGTGATTGACAGATTGACCGAATCCGCATGTCTTATTTCGTACCAGATGACGTACCGACATGACCAAATGGCCGAGATTTATGTCAGAAAGGTGGTTAGATTGCACGGAGTGCCAAAGTCGATAGTATCAGACCGTGTTCCTCGGTTCACATCGTACTTTTGGCAGCATTTACAGCAGGCTCG
>NW_027361220.1:0-325 GCF_012295235.1 Primulina huaijiensis
AGACAACTTTTGAGTTAATTGCATGGCATGCACATGCACCTTTTTACTTTAACTTTTTCCACAACCAAGAAAGGTCTTCCTCCCTTCTCTCTCCATTGACCTTGGCCGAAATTTGCAAGATTTTTCTCTCCAATTTTTCTTCTTCAATTGTTGAGGAAAGAAAGGTCTTCTCAAAGAAAAATCCTCTAATTTTTCTAGTGCAAAATTAGAGGGGATATACCTAGTTGGTGTTGGGCTTAATTTTTGAGCAAGGTGTGCTTAAAGGAGAAGCTTGTAGATCGTCTTCCTTCAAGAGCTAAGTTGTTTACAACTTAGTTGGAGCCAA
>NW_027361221.1:0-546 GCF_012295235.1 Primulina huaijiensis
TGGAGAAGTGCAAAGCAGACATTGACTGCTACTTCTACTATGGAACCTGAGTTCGTATCTTGTTTTGAGGCAACCTCACATGGTGTATGGTTGAAAAGTTTCATTTCGAGGCTTAGAATTATGGATTCTATATCTAGGCCATTAAGAATATATTGTGACAATTCAGCTGCTGTTTTTATGGCTAAAAATAACAAAAGTGGTAGTCGAAGCAAGCACATCGACATTAAGTATTTAGTCATACGAGATTGTGTTAAAGATAAGAAGTTACTTATCGAGCACATTAGTACTGAATTGATGATTGCGGATCCTTTGACTAAAGGCATGCCACCATTGAAATTCAAGGATCATAAAGAAAGAATGAGACTTGGTTCCTTTATGTAATTTTGTTGTAAGAACAAATTTAATGAAACTATGATGTGATATTTTCTCATATTTGTTGTGTACACATTCATTGATTTGAGAAATATCAATAAAGTTGGACCTCGAATAAACATAAGGTTTATTCATTAAGTTATACAGTTTGAGATACATAATGCATTGTGATAC
>NW_027361221.1:635-14157 GCF_012295235.1 Primulina huaijiensis
CGATAAATTCAATTTGAGCCAATGCCCAAAGAATGATCTAGAGCGGGAACAAATGAAAAACATTCCTTATGCTTCTGCTGTCGGAAGCTTAATGTATGCTCAGGTTTGCACTAGACCTGACATTGCATTTGTTGTTGGGATGTTGGGAAGATATCAGAGTAATCCAGGTTTAGATCACTGGAAAGCTGCAAAGAAAGTCATGAGGTACCTTCAAGGGACCAAAGATTATATGCTTATGTTCAGACGAACTGAGAATTTGGAAGTAATTGGCTACTCTGATTCAGACTACGTTGGCTGCATTGATTCAAGAAAATCCACTTCAGGATATATTTTTATGCTAGCTGGTGGAGCTGTATCTTGGAGAAGTGCAAAGCAGACATTGACTGCTACTTCTACTATGGAACCTGAGTTCGTATCTTGTTTTGAGGCAACCTCACATGGTGTATGGTTGAAAAGTTTCATTTCGAGGCTTAGAATTATGGATTCTATATCTAGGCCATTAAGAATATATTGTGACAATTCAGCTGCTGTTTTTATGGCTAAAAATAACAAAAGTGGTAGTCGAAGCAAGCACATCGACATTAAGTATTTAGTCATACGAGATTGTGTTAAAGATAAGAAGTTACTTATCGAGCACATTAGTACTGAATTGATGATTGCGGATCCTTTGACTAAAGGCATGCCACCATTGAAATTCAAGGATCATAAAGAAAGAATGAGACTTGGTTCCTTTATGTAATTTTGTTGTAAGAACAAATTTAATGAAACTATGATGTGATATTTTCTCATATTTGTTGTGTACACATTCATTGATTTGAGAAATATCAATAAAGTTGGACCTCGAATAAACATAAGGTTTATTCATTAAATTATACAGTTTGAGATACATAATGCATTGTGATACTTGGAAGATAATACTCGCTTCTAGAGGAACTATCGCCATGATTCATGTATTCTGTTTTCTCCTATGGTAAATGAGATATATGTGTCAAGTGGGAGAATGTAAGAAATATGACACATGTTAAAAGAAGTAGCGTGTACAAATTGAAATTGACGACGGCCAAGAAAATTTAGATGCGTACACGACTCTCTTTCTGAATCTCGGCTCCCGCAATAACTCATCAATGGTATGAGAAACGCCTATAAATAGAGCGATTGAAGTCCCTAAGCACACACACTTCATAAGAAATATACATCATCTACAAAGAGCGTGAAGTGCTTAGAAGTCTTCAACCGAGAAGAAAAGCAGAGAATTTCAAAGTTTTCAATGACGGAACGTAATTCTCGATTAAGCTTCCGTATATTATATATCATGTTTATAAATACGTAGAAACATGATTTTGATAATAATATCTAACATATCTGAGATTTGAGCACCCAGCCACTAACAAAAACCTAATGGGTACTCCGAATGAAGCATAAAACACACAATCCACGAGTAGATCTAAAATCTGAACCGTAACCAACAATGCATGAATCAAACAGAAAGCACTAAACTTCAACACGAAAAGATCTAAAACATTGAAGTAAAAAAACTAAATCATGCATCACAGAAACAGAAGCAGGAAGAAGGAAAAACATCAAAAAAATCCCATAAACGACACAGAATACCCAAAATAACAACCTTCTCTACCAGATTAGAGCTTAATAACCAGTTTCGAGACAGTAGAGAGAAAAAAAAAACCGAAAAGAAGAAGACGAAGAAAGCCGCAGCTTGTACCCGTGTTGGAGAGTGGACTGTGGCACGACGTCACCGGAAGAGACGAGGAGGTTCGATATCTATATTATAAAACCATATAGAACAAGGGCATTTTGGGAAATCAAGAGTAGATTTATTTATTAATATTAAAAGTGAAATTGGCCGCACTGTTGTATTTGGATCTTGGCGGATCTACCTTGATCTCGAGGTGATTTTTTTTTAAAAAAAAATAGATAATTATTGTATCGATAGGTGGTGCCTATTTTTTTTTTACCACCTATTTTTTCTTTATAAAAAAAAATAGATAATAACATTTTTTACTAATCTATATGAAATTAATTTATTTAGAGATTTACGATGTATACTCATCTTTTTCTCGTTTTCCGTGAGAGCAAAAACTTGTGTGAGACGGTCTCACGATTCGTATTTTGTAAGACAGATCTCTTATTTGGATCATCCATGAAAAAGTATTATTTTTTATGTTAAGAGTATTACTTTTTATTATGAATATCGATGAGATTGACCCGTCTCACAGATAGATTCGTGAGACCGTCTCACAAGAGACCTACTCTTATGTGAGAAGAATGCGTTAATAAATTAAGATATTGTTTGATGCAAACCTCAATATTTATGTATTATACTCTGTTTGACTCATATTTTATGACGATTTGAGTTATAAAATAATTATATCATTTTTTTATCTTTGAATTTATAGTTGTATCATTTATTATCACATTTTATGTTCTAAGAATCTTTTTCACCGATCATGTGATACATTAACATTTTTTTGGGTCTTTTTTTCCAGATAGGAATGGTTTGTTGCAACACAAAAATTCACGTGAGACAGTTTCATGGTCAATTTTGTAAAACGAATATCTGACCAGATACAATTCATGAAAACTATTGTTTTTTCTATCCAAATTATCATTTTATTTTGGTTGGTTATATCACAAAATTGACTAATGAGAGGGCATCACAAAAATTTTTGTAATTTTGATTCGAGTAAAAAGTATTCGACTGGTGAAAAGTGTTATCTTTTATGTCCAAATTATTTTTCACTACAAAAGTATCGTTTTTTAGTTATGCTACAAAGAAATATTGTGCAACATATTATAAATTGAGTGAAAAATATTAATTTTATCTCTAATTTATTATGTTTATATATATAAATAAAGATTGAGTCGACGTTTCTTATGGATATAGACCTGTTGATACCATTACACATTAGAACTATTCTTATTACCATCAGATCTCGAGACCTCGAACTCAAACTCGAATTGGTACTTTTCTAATCGTCCAGATAATTGTTTAACTACATCCATGCCAATTTTTGTCATAGCTCATAGGAAATTGAGGTTTCTATTGAACCCATAAAGAGCTATTGGTCATCTCAACAAGGACTTTTATTCTAAAATGTAGATTTAAATACTTGTTAATTATTAGTTGTACATAAATCAATAAAATAATTAAATAAATCCTACCTAATCACCTCTAAGTGGATCTGTATTAGGTGTTAAATCTAATTTTCCAAATAGCTAATCACCCCTAAGTGGATCTTTACGGATATTTCAAGCTGAACTCGAACTCAAATTTCATTTGAGTAATACTCGAGCAAAAAAAATTTAAATCAAATTCGAACTTCAATATATTTAATTGCAACCAAATTTAAACATTAAATTTTTACTATATCCTACACAATTCGGTTGGATGACACCTTGAGTTGGCCTGACACATGGACAACGAAGTTGAGTTTTTAATAGAGCGAGTGGAAACAAAAAGAAGAGCTAAATCCGAAAACAGATCCCACAAGGGATACGTGCCCTTGCTGGAAGTCACGTTCTGGCCGCAGTTGTCTGCACGCGGTTTTGATTCCAAATGTCCATTTCAGCCCACAGTCTTCTGTCACATTTTTTCACCAACCAACAAAACTTGTATGCCACACCTTTAGTGTTATAATTCACTAGTATTTAACCCGTGCATAATTTGTGGAAAATAAATATACATTTAAATTGAAAAAAATAATATAATTATAAAAATTATTTTTTCGCTAATTTTAAAAAAATTTCTTAAATAAAAATAATTTCGATTAATTTTTTGGCTAATAATCACTATCATATATCAAAATTTTAGATTGTGTTAGCCTAAGGCAATGACATGATGCTTATCATGTTTAGTGTATTGATGTCGACCATCAACCTTAATACATATTCAATTCTTTAATTTTTGAGAAGTTATATATTATTATTTTTTAACATGTGATAAAAAAAATATTTTTAAATCAAATTCAATAAAATTAATGAGAAATACTTTTTTTAAAATTCAATAATTTCATCTAAATCCACATTCACAAACAATTTTGTGACATAGCACATGTTTGACACATTTGAATGATAACAATAATTGTTTCATTAATATCTTTGTCCAAATGGGTTGTGATTTTATTTACAAAATCTCTTCATAATGTACACAACACCTTATTACTCCTAAAAAAATGAAATATGCTATTATAAATAAATTATGTATAAACCAGAAAAGTTATTTTATTAATATTTACTATGTGTATTCCAAAACAATGCCAATAAATTTTATAAGGTGTCTCCTAATAAGATACGTACTTTCTTTAGAATTGGTTTAATCATTTTCATTGCGTGACATTTTATACTATCATGTATCCATGAACTTTGTAATATAGAAGAAAATTATCACATTAGTAAATACGTAATAATTAAAATTTTGTACAAATAGAAGAATAATATTTTTTACTTATCGATCATGAAAATCATATTTCAAACTTAATGTCTCGTTATTTCCATATGTTGGTAGTTCATAACAACGAACAAATCTAAATTTAAACGAACATTACATCTTGAAAGGATTCAACTCAGATATGGTGCTGAAAGATGAGTCATTTCAGAATTCAATTTTGGAGTAGATAAATTTAGTAAGATAAATATAATAAAATTGGTTTCTAATATATTATACAATATTGCATTATTTATAATTTAAAATTCAAATAAGACATCCCAAGGGACAAAAATTATACATTAGATGCTTTTGGCAGAATTATATCATACATTAACTCTTTGAAATTATGGAAATCTCGAATTGCATGCATTGGGTGTCAACATTTCTGATTATTGAGGGTAATATACATGTTTATTGAGGGTAATTTAATGTCCATTTGAACATCTTTTGAATCTATCTCTTTTAATTTTCTAGGGCTCTTTTATTTGAATTTTTAAGAAGACAATTCAAGATATACAATATACATATGATTTTGGAAGAAAACTACAATACATTAATTCTTTCATGTTAAGGTAATTTCGAAATAATATGCATTTGGGATAAAAAAAACTTATGATTATTAAATGATAATTTAATGTCCATTGGAAAACCTTATTGTAGTAATAATTTTTATACTCAACCAATTTTTTTTGAAAAATTAAATAAACTAATTAAATATTGTATTTCTTTTTCAGTAAGTAATTTGGACAGGAAATTACTTAAAATAGCAAAATGTATTTTTTAATGATTTATCTCATGAGTGATATTGAACATTGCAATCATTTGTATTTTAAATTTATTTATACAGTTTTTAATTAAATTGATTGATATAATCCATGCAAAAATTTTAATATAGTTTATGTTTTCATCCGTTTGAATAAAAAAACATATAATACATAAATTATATTTGAATTAATATAAAAATTAATTAAATTCAAAATCGAATTAAATGAATTGATATAATCAATGCAAACAATAATTGAATTGATCATTTATTACAGTACACACATGTCAATATTCATGATATCTTTTTCACATTTTTTCACCAACCAACAAAACTTGTATGCCACACCTTTAGTGTTATAATTCATGTCACACCACCCATTAAAGTGACTTACATTAATCTAGAAAAGAATATCTGTCTGCTGGTCTACATGTCATAATTAAATTGAATGAGTTATTTCTCCAATCTCTTCTGAAATAAAATTGACACGAAAAATGTCCAAGATTGCATTTTTGGAATCTATTTTGGGACTGGAATGTTTGGAGAAAATAAAATGTATTTTTAATTTTGTATTGAGTAAATAAAATTGTTTGAATTTTTTGATGGAGCTAGAATATAATTTATTAATAGATTATATTTAGGAAATGATGAAAGGATTAGCTAAAAATGATGATTATGTTAAGAGAAAAGAGAACGAGGAAAAAATGATGATTAGGTGAAGCACAAGTATATGAGCCATCCGACCAAAATAAAGAAATTGAACCATTGAAAAGTAGAGGTTCCCCCAGAAAATGTAAGAAATTTAATAAAGGTTTGAAACTTCAAGTTGGCTTTTTTTCAAAAAGAACATAAAAGGGTAAAATCATATATTTTTTTAAAATATTAAAATGTAAACATGCCTTAAAAAAAATATAAGGAAGAGGAGCATCAGCTCCTGCTAGCTTCCGCTCTCTCAACTCCATATTCCAATTCGTGGTGGAGGATGAACATGAACCCCATCCTCGAAGTAGAAAAGAACAACAACAATGACCAAGTTGTGCATCCATAAAAGCATTCAAAAAGAAAGAACAAAGTTAGCATCAGTACGATTTCGAGCTAATATTTCACTCTTCATGCTATAGTTTGGACTGCACTGTCAAAACTCTCATCTGCAACCGACAAACGTTTGACCAGCATGTGGCCCGGATGAAACAATTTCAGTTGGCTGCAAAAAGTACGTTAGGAATCAGAAATTTCTATAATCAGTTCTCGCATTGTATCAAACAACTCAGTAGAGTTAATCAAAAGGATGAAGTCAAAATCAAAATGTTAAATCTTAGTCCAGAAAAAATGCCATTTATGCCATGAAAGGTACAGAAATCAAAACAATAAGAAGGTAATGGGATATGTTATGCATTGTGGTATACTGCAGTGTTTTGCATTGAAAATGTTACCCAACATAGCGAGAGGATTGCTTTCCCAGGTGGAGACTACATACGATCAGATTGGCTAAAGTTTCTGGATCCTTTGATTTTGTTAGACCATCAAGCCTCCATGTCGGATCTCCCTTTCTGGGTGTTCATTTGCAGTTGCTGGTGGGGGCCGTGATGTTTGTTTTATCTGTACGTGTTTACGATCTATTGTTGAAATTTATGCACTTTAAACAAATCATCCAGACGAGTTTCGTACCTTGTTAAGAGCATCAAGCAGAAGACACGCTTCCTGGATCTTTGAACCACCCTAATTCATCTGGCATCCTTAATAAAACAATATGTACCACAGCCAAAATTGAGCCATGCGTTTGCAAGTTGTGTGAGTGTGTGATCCTCATCAATTTGTTGCATGATTCGCAATTGTTTCTCGACATAATATGATCTGTGCATCTTAAGAAAAATTTGGACATTCAGAGCATGCCTGCAAAATGTAGAACACACAAAACTTGAATCATTCAGTGATACTCCATGTGCTCAAAGAGAAATCACATAATGTGTCGTGCATTACAGAGCTCGTAATAGCACTTTATGCTCTTCGCATACAAACTAAGACACTAAAAATTGAAAATTAGGAAAATATTTTCGTAAGATATATATATGTAAATAATTAATGAATTCAAAACAACGAAATTAAAACTGATGATTACAAGATCAACCCAGTCCAGCACGTCTAGAATTGTGTAATTATATAAGCTTAATGTGGATTTTTCAAATATTTTAGATGGAAAACCTTAGTTATATACATCCCAAAGGGTGTTCAAATATTGGAGATAGAGGCCCATGAGCCTGAATTGTGTATGCTGAAGTTGGTAAAGATCAATAAAAATGATGCAATCGAAAATATAGCCTGTCCGTACATGAATATAGTACCAGCATCCAATTAGAAAGAACTCACGGCTCTATGGTTCCCCCAACACTTGCATGCTTCAAAGCTTCACTATAATCTTGTTCCTACATGAATATAGTACAAGAAACAACGAGTAAGATAGGGTTGTTCCCAATAGCAGGATCCCCTAACCACTCATGGAGACTAGAGATAGCCACTTCCTAAAACATGGAGCAACTGATTAGTTTTAGACCAGCATCTTTTATCTGGGAGCAAAAGTTAGATGAACTACTCTCAAATGTTGGTAAAATACTTGTCGGCAGAACATGTTAGTCATGATTCACAATTCACATTCAATAAGAAAAGCCATTATCTTCCACTAGCTCTTAATTCTCAAAATCATTTTTAAAGTTATCTGAAGTTGAACATCATCTTTATGTTCTTAATACCAAATGGGAAGTTACTTTTAATGGCATAATTAACCAGTAAGTTCAATACGTTTCATTCTTAGCTCTCCAAGGATAGGCAAATAGAATAATCATTTAAAAAAATTTCAAATCGATTCTATTCGTGTATTTGTCAAGGACTCCTGCATGGCATTCTGATTATCATCATAATCGTCTTCAAGAAATTTTTTTGTTAGCAAGATTCACTTATCGTGTCTTTATCACCTGAAGTCCTGAACATAGAAAAACATACGAAATCCCAAATGGGCATCCATCCAAATTGGTAAGCAGGATTGTTTACATGTTCTTGTAACTTTGTTTCCTAAATCTATACCCCTACATAACTCGATCAGAAAATCCAAACAAAACCAGCCTCTTTAATTAGAGTGTTGGAAACAGATCAGCGTCCAGAATTCATATCCCGACGATATAAGTAAGACCGTTTGAGACAGTACAATTGGCATAAGACTAAATTCCAATAACTTGAAAAAGAATCGAAAAACGAGGGATCACCTTGCTATAAGAGCTGGAGAGGTACAAAGCCAGCAACTTCACAGCCTGAAGCGGCGTTGCTGCGTATGAATCAATCTCATTCATTACAAGCTACGTTAAACGTAATAAAAGTTCGATCACTACACAACATCGAAGAAAGCATAATAAAGAAAGCTGAAAAACACATGGAACGATTAGTCGATCCCTCCCCACTTTAGGTAAACAACCATCCCATGTTATTTTATTGTACATGAGATAAAGACTGGGCCAACTTCCAAGAGCCAGGTCGGCGTCCATCACCTTCGACATATGAATCGATTTCGGGCATCCTGGAAAACCAATCCTTGTCTCTGTCAGATGGGAACATTTCTATGGTCATCTTCGCTTGTGTCCAAATTGGACAAATCTTAAAAGATTATATTTCTCATTTCAATCTTGTCAATCAAATTCTCCCCATGCTCTATGTTGATGTGCTCTTTTTTTTTTTGTCCACGACCTAGGTCGAGATCGTTTGATCCTAAGAACTAGCAGACGAGCTCCGATGTTCATACACTTTCCCGAGGCCAATCCAAACGATCTCGGCACTCCGATGCCTCACTATATTGGACCTTATGGGCTGTCCTAGGCCCATTGGCTTGGGCCACATTGGTCGATCTCACTCCCACGATAACCAATGCCCCCTCCAAATTACGAACTAGGTTTAGGATGATAAGTCCGGCGTCTCCCGTAAGGATATTGGCCAAGATCAAATGGGTTTAGGCTGGAATTAAATTCGTTCTTTCTCGTCTATTCTAGATTTCAAATTTCAAATCTAATGGAACGTGGAACGTGCATGAAGTGCCACATGATGTCTTTTCGTATTCGGAGATAATTATGGACCCTTAGATCGCCTACAAACGGAAGGCAGATCTCAAGGTGTTTTTCTATAAATAGGGGACCTCTCTTTCTATTAGTTCACTTTTTGGCCTATACATTCATCTCGAAGCACATACCTCAGACTTTCACTCCTAACTCTCTCTAGCTCGATGTGTGGACGACGTATGTTGTGACACATTTTAAAATCGTAAGGCTACTGGCCAAAGCGATCAATATCACAAGTGGGTTGGGCCGTTACATTTGATATCATGGCGACTTCGCGTGTGGTTGGGATGGTGGGACAAACCTCTGCGAAAAAGCTAAATCACAAAATGGGGGTGAAGGCCCTTAGCAGAAATCTCGCCAAACCACGAGAAAGATACTGGACATTGAAATTGGTATGTACCTTTGTAACGCGTTTTAAAGCCTTGAAGCCACTGGCCAAAGCAGACAATATCACAAGTCAGTTGAGTCGTTACATCGAAGGTCCTTGGTGAAATCCACAACGTCAAATCAAGGGAGAGATGTTGGCATTGAAATGGGCGTGTAGCAATCTCTTACGACGCATTTTAAAGCAATGAAGTCACTGGCCAAAGCAGACAATATCACAAGTGGGCTAGGCCATTACATTAGGTTTCAAAGCCAGTGTGTGGACGCCACACGTTGTGACACATTTTAAAGCCATGAGGCTACTGACCAAAGCGGACAATATCACAAGTGAGCTAGGCCGTTACATTTTGTATCAGAGAAACTTCGCCTGAGTTTATAATGGTGGAGCAAACATCAAGGAGGACACTGAGTTCTGAAAGGGAGGTGGAGACCCTTAGGCAAAATCTCACGTTGCCAAACCACAAGAGATATGTTGGGCATTTAAATAGACGTATAACAACATCTTGTGACGTGTTTTAAAGTCGTGAGACCACTTACCAAAGCGGGCAAGATCACAAGTAGGTTGGACCGTTATAGTTGGTATCAGAGCAACTCCGCGTGGGGTTTAGGATGGTGGGACAAACCTCAGCAAGGAAGTTGAGTCTTGAATTAGGGTTGAAGGTCCTTAAGCGAAATCTCACATAGCCAAATCATGAGAGAGATGATGAGCATTGAAATGAGTGTGTAGCAACATCTTGTGCTGCGTTTTAAAGCCGTGAGGCCATCAATATTTATGTATGGTGGATGCCTATCAGATATATCATCAGATCCCACTAGCAGAAGAAATCAAAATAAAGTAAGCTTTGTAACCTCTGAAGAGATTTTTTGCTATGTAATAATGTTGTTCTGATTGAAAGATACAGAAGCTACATATATTTGAGGTTGCATTGAACTTGAAATTTTAAAATATATTTAAATAATCCAATTTAAATTTTTGATTAATTATTCTCATGCTATAATAATTTATAATATTTCAAGAAACCAAGTTGTGTCATTTTATCAAACAATTTCAAAACAAATTTGTACACATCTACAATTTATTTATTAATTGCAAGAGTTGAAGTTTTTTTTTTAAGGTGCATTGCCGATTATTTGTCTTCAATATTAAAATTTAAAATATAATTATAACATTATACTTATAAACTTGGAAAAAATTAAACATATGTGACAAAGCCTTCACGTTAAAGCATTTCGAACAATTACTTAAATCAACTAGTCAAGACATTTTGAAGACGACCGACAGTACGATGACATTTTGATAACTTTATCTCCAATAAAAAAATTAAAAAAAAATCAATGAATCACAATATGACATGGATGGTCTCAATTGACAATTATCATTTCATTCATCAGAAACCCATGTGATAAAATAAATGACATTAAAACGTCTTTTTAATTGAAAATTTTGAATGAATTGCTTCATTTTCAACCTTAGCAACGTTTTCAACCGAGACATATTAATTCCAAAATTTTAACCTACTACAATTTTCAAACTTCAAACATAAAGTTTAATCGAGAACAAACATCTCCTTCCACCAGTTATACTCAGAAGAGATTTTCAAGTAAATTTTTTATATTATTTTTTCAATCTTCAAGTTTTAAGTTTTTATCAAAAATCATGTTTCTATACATTGATGAACTTGATAAACAAATATGCAGAAACATATCGAGTATTGCCTCCGGCCATCAAATAATCTGTAAGTATTTTGTTTTCATCCGACGTGAAAACTTCTAAGCATTCCAACTCTCTCAGCAGATGGTTATTTTTTGTCATGATGAGGTGTGTGCTTAGAGACCTCAATCACGGGTATTTATAAGCATTTTGCATATCATCAATGAGTTGATCGGGAACTCGATAATGAAAAGAAGAAGCGCACATATTAATTTTCTAAAGTTTAAGCGACACATGTACTGTTTATAAAAAAAAAGGCAGGTTATAACCATTGCCAATACCGGCACGTTTATTCTTCAGGAACGAACAAGGCATCCCACCTTTGAGGAAAAACTGAATTTGGGTTTGAGATTTAGTATGTCCAAGTAATAAAATTATGTCAATGCGTTTTCTTCTAACCAAACAATGACATATTTTGAATCTATTCCTCGGTATATCGACGTATTTGTGAACAAGGATTGTTTGGTTGTTGTTAATGAAGTATCTATGTCGATTACGAGCTCGAGCTCGAGTTTTTACCGAACTTCCATTCGACGGCCCAAGAGCTGAGGATGCTGGCCTTCGATGCTAACGAAATTTCTCAATCTTACTTCATGACAAGGTTTCTTCGTCGACGAGTCCACTGTCCACGAATAACACTCGAACCTGGTGCCCGCGATAACCGTAATTTATATGTAGGAATGAAACTTACAACTAAGAGAAAAATAATTAATTTATAAAGACTTCAATCAGTTAAACCAAAATGCAATAAATTATAAAATATATTTAAAATTATGCATTGATTATATCATTTCATTCAATGTGGGTTATAGTTTTAAGTTTTGTGTTGTATTTTCGATTTTCTTTATAAAATTCACAAGTGAATTTGAAGTTACTTGAAATTATAAATTACATTTAAATGTGGGTAATTATTATATCATTTCGTTTAATTTTGGTTATGATTTTGGGTTTTGTATTGTTATTATATATTTATTTTTGCATACTATCTAATTCAGCTCTAGTTATGCATCATCTAATACATTCAGGCAATCGGTTTCAATCAGAATAAAAAAAATGCTCTATTGTTAAGTGCCATCCGTTAAGTATGTCCTTAAAAAATGTATTGGACACTCTTGTTACATTTTTCAGGTGAGTAAAACTAAGCAGTGAAAACCTTATTCGTATAAAAAAAATCAGGGTTTAAAAATTGAGGATGTTACTTTTATATTTTAGTCGTTAATATATATTTTTTTTTAATGAAAACGACATTCATTAATAAGGTAAAAAGTAGTTATACAAGTACACTGGACATCCCAAGAGATAGAACAACTCAATTATCAAACAACGAAGTAACTAACTAAAGTGAAATCATAGATACATCAATTGAACTAGGAAAGCAGCGTAAAATAAATATCTTGATCTTCTTAATTGTTGCATCGATATCTGACTTCTCATTTTCGAACATGGAGTTAATATTTTGTTGATTTTATGTTTGTGATCTCTCTCTGTCTTCGTATCTAACTTCCTGACAAGACATTTTCTTCTTAAAAAAAATCATATAGAGCATTTAACATCTCCATGTGTTCGTAGATGTCATTAATAGCCGAGACTCGATGATTTTACCTGATGAACTACATGTAGTGATATGAATCTGATCGGGTGTGACGTGCTAATAGTTGGAAGGAGATTTAAGATGCGTTGTTGTCTCGCACTTTCAAGTTTGATGATGATTAATTATGAAGAATTAAGCATATTCAAGCAACTGAAGGAGTTCAAAGAAGAATATAATGAAGGAGTGTCGAGCAACCAAGCATGCGAGTGCAAAATGATCCATGAGGACAGTAGCTGGCACACACTCGGGCTAACGAACGCGCAGCAGCACGCACCAGGCAGAACCCGACGCACACTAGCACCAGATGTGGCGCACCTACACGCCCCCTGCTGGAAAAATACAGAAGCTCGCGCGCACCCGAGCGAGTTCATGTGCACCTGCGCGCCGTGATGCAGATTTTAGTTATGGAAACCCTATATTACAATTTTGTAGTATTTTTCTTCATATTTCTTCATATAAGCACATTGTTAAAACATAATAACAAAATAGATTGAGTTTTAATATATTTTGTGAGTTTTTCTCTCAAATTCAA
>NW_027361222.1:0-398 GCF_012295235.1 Primulina huaijiensis
ATTAACGGTGTTTCTGATGAAATTATTCGATTGCGCTTGTTTCTGCTTTCTCTTAGGGATCAAGCAAGGAGTTGGCTCCAATCTCTACCTTTGGGAAGTATTACTACACGGGCGGATTTGGTTACAAAATTCCTGTCAAAGTACTTTCCTTCTGCCAAGTCTGCCCAGCTGAAAATAGAGATCACCAATTTCAGGCAGAGGGAACTCGAAGTGTTATATGAAGCTTGGGAGCGGTACAAAGAATTACTCAGGAAGTGTCCGAATCATGGATATGCAGATTGGGTACAAATCGAGTTATTTTACAATGGTTTGGATGGGCCAACTAGAGGGAACGTGGATGCAGCCGCCAGAGTTACTATTTTTTCTAAAACACCTGATGAGGCTTATGAACTGCTTGA
>NW_027361223.1:0-515 GCF_012295235.1 Primulina huaijiensis
AAAATTCATCATCTTCACCTTGACATAATAGATTTAGCTTTCCATAAGTTTACTTTTGATCAACACTAAAAACATCACTCATAATTGGGAAAATAAAAAATATATTGGAACTTAAAACTTTTATAACACTCACACTATATTTTACAATGAGATAGATTGATTCTCAAGCTAGCACAAGGCCTCTATTTATAGGCCAAATGAGAGAAAGGGTCAAAAATTTTATTAATGTCATGTAGTTGTAATAGTAATCTTTGTCTCCTCCAACTTCAATTCCATGTCCTTTCTTTCAATGCTTTGTTCCATGACTTTAATCACCGAATTTGACTCTGGTCAAAACAGCAAACATGTGGGGAATTGTCTGTAGATGAATTTGGCCACTTGGTTCACCTCACTTGGTTAAATATTGAATTAGTTATGAATTTTTTACTATATACTGGCCATGGTGAAAGTAAATTTGTCCTCCTTTTGATTATTTTTACAATTTGATCATCTTAACCAACTTTTTAGGCAATCAT
>NW_027361224.1:0-650 GCF_012295235.1 Primulina huaijiensis
CAGATTGCAATTTTCAAAAATTTTAGGGATTAAATGTGAACTTTTTAGGAACACTTGGGGTTTTAAGAAATGTAAGACATGTTATGAGAATTAATTTTGGGTTTAATAAACTTAAGGCTATTGAACCTTATGATACGGGAAATCTATAAAATGAAATTGGGAATACTGAGGACACACGGGTAATTGTGGAATTTTCAAGATTTAGGAAAAAATTGGATGAAGTTCGAGGAAAGTAAGAATTAATTTTACAATTTTAAGAAATTTGAGAACTTATTTAGTAGTAAGTGAGAATTGAACGGTTTACAGGATAGGACTTTTCGGTTATTTAGGCTCGAAGGAACTATAGAATATTTAGATATTTGGGTGATAATGTTATAATGAATGGTAATCAAGGACATTTTAAGATAAATCAATCTTGGACTTGAAAATTTAAGCGTTAGTGAAATAATGTTGTGGCAAATTAAGAATTTACAGTGATGGCCATCTAAGGTAAAGTTGATCGGTTAGTTAAGTTATAAAAATAGACATTGAGTTAGCAAATTTTTGGGAACTTAAGTTTGATGTATCATAAGTTTTAATCATGATCTTAACAGTTAAGATTATTTTTTCTTAAGTTTGATGTATCATAAGTTTTAATCATGATCTTAACA
>NW_027361225.1:0-489 GCF_012295235.1 Primulina huaijiensis
TTCTATTCCAAAAAGCATTTGGAAGATCATTACATATTTCTAAAGGAAATTTATTATAAATAAATTTAATCTTATCCTGTAATTTAGGATTTTTTAATGTATCATCTATAGTTAGAATTTTAACTTCTTCTTTTAAAGAATTAATTTGAAAAGTTTTTCTATCAATCTTTTCTTGTAATTCATTTAGAATTCTATGAACAGGTTTAGTTATAAATTGAAAAGAAATAGGATTACCTTGATAGGTTCCTATGATACCTGTTTCATCAACATGCTTTAAAGGATATATTTGATAAATAAAAGGTAAACCAAGTATTAATTGGCTAGAAATATCCTTTGCTAATAAAAAACTGGTTTGAATACAGTTTTTATCTTTGCAAATATAAGCTTTAGGTAATTTATAATTTATTTCTAAAGGTTCTCCTCCTGCATGAGAGAGAGAATGATTAGTTTTATGAAAATATTTGGAAGGAATTAATCCTTCCTGTATAA
>NW_027361226.1:0-395 GCF_012295235.1 Primulina huaijiensis
TACTCCTAAGTCCGGATCTCCATGCTAACTGTCTTCTCTCATCCTTTTCTTGACCCTGATCCAGCCCTACCTGTTGTCATGCACACATACAAAACAAGACAACAGCCGGATAACTCCGGTGAGAAATACATCCCAGTATAAACAATGTAAACATGCAATCATATAAAAACACATATAAAAGCATATAACAGCTATCATTAACATGTAGCAAGTCAACAAACATGAATGATATAAAACTGTAAATCAACTAGTCATCTCAGGCTCGACTAAATCGACACGTCATCTCAGACTCGACTCATTCCTAATCTAGGGATCCCGGGGTCTGGATATTGAAAAATATATCGAATCTAAGTCGATAGGAATGAATCAACCCTAAACGGCATCAATATAATGCA
>NW_027361227.1:0-232 GCF_012295235.1 Primulina huaijiensis
GTCTGAAACGATCATATGCACCATCTTCAGAACTTTCCGTTGTGCTTTGAACTCTTCCACGACCATGACCCTGAGTCGAGGTATGCATGCTCAGTAACTGCTGGATTTGCTCACCATGAATCTTCGCTTGTTCTTTCAATCGCCTACTAAATTCATCTACAACTTTTACCGTCTTATCAATGGGAGAGGTCCTATCGTCCCCTTCAATAGTCTTTCGCTTGGGAGGCATGTC
>NW_027361228.1:0-6140 GCF_012295235.1 Primulina huaijiensis
AAACACCGTCAAAACAATTAATTAAAGATAAATAAAAAAGTCTAACATTTAAGCTAAATAAAATTATGGGAAAATTAATTTAGGCTTAAATAATTATTTGGGACATGTTAGAGTCAAGAAATCAAGAAAAAGTCAAAAACGTAAAATGTCAAGTCTAGGGGTAAAACGGTCTTTTTACACCAAAAAATTAGTAAACGTCATAACAGTGTTCTAAATGCTATTTTTATGATATTATGATTATTTTTAAATGTTTATGAAATGTTCATGTTTAAATTATGATTTTTCATGTCCATGGGATTTTTATGATTTAAGGAAGACATTTAAAAGACATGTTGCATGCTTGGTTTCAAAAAAATAAAATTATATGTTATACATGATTTTATAAAGTGATGTGAATGTAAAACGTTGAAAGAAGTGAAGTAATTGTGACTAATTCGATAATGTTTGAGGTATCGTGAGGGTGACGGTCCCAGTGCGAGCCCGACGATCGTATTTCCATCATTACGAATACGAGGTAACGGTTATGAGGGAACGGTAAGAATGAGAATATCGTAAGGGGAAAAGGCCCCAGAGGGAGTCCATTTATGAGAAAAAGCCCTAGAGGGAGCCCCGGCGATCGTATTTCTATTCGAAAGAGGATAGGCCAAGGCTCAGTTGACCGGTGAGAGTGTCGCTGATGTCCCCGCCGCCCAGTACTGGGGTTACATGTAGATGGATCCATCGACTTTTTGACGTTTGAGGAAAGTCACAATTAAATATCTGAATTCAACAAAGGAAAAGGAAAAAAATGTTTATGATCATGAAAAATGTTTTATGTTATGTCACGTTGAGGAAAAATGGAAAGTTAAAGTTTATGTTTGCATGTCATGAAATGTTATTTTTACGTAAAAGTATTTTCACTGTTGCATGTGGTTTTATACGTATTATTTGTTATAAATATAATGGTGTGTTGAGTCTTTAGACTCACTAGGTGTGATGGATGCAGGTGAGGCTGAGGGAGGGCTTGACGGATGATTTGACTAGACTGAAGACGCACACAACCCGAGGACCAGCGCTTCTACTTTTTTCGCATTTCCGATTTATGGTTTATGCTAGGGATTTTAAGACTATTTATTTATACTTTTGAGAGATTTTTGAGAGGTTTAGTATAGGCTATACTTTTCAAACTTATTGTTTTTTAGGTTTGGTAAAACAGTGGACGATTACATTTATGACTATTGCACTTGATTTTACTAAAATGCTAGATGGTTGATGTTTATTTTAAAGGGTACGTGGCCGAAAATTGGGTGTTTTAAAAAAAATTCTATTACTTTTTAAGCAATAAAAAGGACAGACATTTCAATCGACTTCCAGAACAGCTGGGAGCCGAAGTTACCACTTGTGGAGTTCACGTACAACAACAGTTATCAAGCGTCGATCGATATGGCTCCATATGAGGTATTGTATGGGAGGAATTGTAGGTCTTCGGTGTATTGAGACGAGGCAGGGGAGAGAGCAGAGTTAGGGCCGGAAACCGCCAACCCGAAAACCGCCAACCCGAACACGAATCCGTCTAACCCGACTCAACCCGTCTAACCCGCCGAACCCGAATTTTTTTTATTTTTTATAAAAAAAATTAATGAAAAAAATTCGAAAAAATAAAAAATAATAGTAATATTTTAATTTAAACACATAATAACAAAATTTTCAATTAAAATTTGAAAGTTTAATGGTAGAAAATTAAAAATATATTTACTAAATCAAATAAACAATTGTTAAAAAAATATAAAAAATACAAATAAATATTAAATGATGAAAATTTATCATAAAAATATACAATAAATTTTGTTCAAACATACAATATATAAAAATATAGGTAATATTTTCAAAAAAAAAAATCGGGTCAACCCGCGACCTAACCCGACCCAACCCGAAACCCGTCTAACCTAGCACTAACCCGAACCCACCCAACCCGAACCCGAAAAACCCCAACCCGAACATGATTTTTTTTCGTGTTGGGTCGTGTCGGGTTGACGGGTCGTGTCGCATTTTGACACCCCTATTGTAAGGTCTAGGAAATTCGATCTACGTAACCTGAATGCATGCAATCTAGGGTTTTATTGAAAAGTTGTGTTTAAAGATTTTTATGAATTTAATGCATGATTATTGCATGGTTAGATTCATTTCATGATTTATTTAATGTTTAATACATTAGAGTTTTAAGTTGCATTTCGAGCTCGAACGAGGAACGGAGACCGGGATTATCAGAAAAAATATTTTTATTGGATGATTAATTTTAATTATTTAATATGAGGTGTTTTAAGTATTATTTTTGAAAATGGGCCTTGGCTGGGTATTTTTACCTGCCACGTTATATTTTTAATCGGTACGTGAATTTTATCGAATCGGGGGACTTTTTGAGGGCTCGGGCAATATTTTCAAAAACGTACCTAAAAAAAATATTTTTCGGGAGTGTTATTGGGCTTGTTGGGTTTTCTTTATCGCATAATGGGCTCAAAAACTTTTTAATTTTTAATTGAGGCCCATTAGTGCACATTTTAATTAACCTAAACTACTCCTAAACTAACCCTAAACCTACATAACACATAGCAGCCGTCCCCTCCCCTCCATTCAGAAGCTTCTTATTAGTTTTCATCAGCTAGGTCACGGCCATAGCTTGTTTCTTCAAGAAAGCTTCACCCCTCTTCTCTGTTTCACGTCCCAGGCGCGCATCTTCAAACATTTGATTGTTTAATTATCAAGGCATGCAAGTATCTTCTTTTCTCTTCATTCATGTCCATAGTATGCTATTATACATGTTATTTAATGAAGAAAATGTTGGTTTATCTTGTAGCATTATTCTTTGCAACGTTTACATGAAATAATGCATTCTAATATATGTAACTCACGCTTTTGGTTATCTTGGTGCAAGGGGCTGATGTGTGAGTGCTCTTACAGGCTGTTCACATTGAGGAGGAAGGGATTTCTAGGCTGGAGTTGAAGCCTTTTCGAGTTGGAGGGAGACGAGCGAGTTCCTTGAGGTATCAGTTTTTTTGTGAAGAGATCGATGGATGGGTATGAACCGGCGGTGCAAGGGCCGATCCAAGCCATGGACCAGACCTTGGTGGGTCTGAGACATGGCCTAGGAATGCTTGACCACTACTGGAACAAGACTCGAAGTCGATCGAGTGTGATGAAGGGAGTTGGGTCGAGTGTGAGTTTGGGTGAGCCTCGAGTGTGCGTGTGTTTGGGCCGTGCATGGGGCTGATTCCTTGAGATGTTTCGGTCCAAGAGGGTCTTAGAGTAGTCTAGGTGGGGCTAGACCGTGACTGGTCTCGTTGGGTGTAGGCTAGGATCGAAAATATGAAAGGTCGTGCGTCTAGGGTTTCGAATGGTAACTTGCAGATTTTTCCAGCAACATTAAGCAAGGGTTTGGGGTTCATACGGGGTCTCGAATGGTTGGTTTAGGTGCTGGTCTAGTAGAGTTAAGTCATGAATTGAGTTGGGAACAATTTGATTAAGTTTCGGATTGATTCTGGTTAAAACCGGGACTCCGGTCCAAGTTTTAAACGAATCATATAAGTTTTGAAACTGGCTCAATTTTACGTCTAAGAAATGCTTTTAATTATGTTTGGAGTTGTTTTAAGGAGTTTGGTAAGCTTCGAGTCGAAATATAGAGGTCCAGGGGTAAAATGGTCATTTCAGTTTTCAGGAGCAAAATAGTCATTTTGCACCTGAGTCGAGATTTTGGTCCTGGCATTATCTTGAGCACAAATTTATCATGTTTTAAATGTTATGTATAACGTATATGATTTTATAAAATTATGAAAATACGTTGCATGCTTGATTTTAATAAAAATTTACGTATATGCATGATTTTGTTAAGTGATGAAAATGATGATGCTTTGAAAGATGAGAATTGGTTGTGACTGACGATATATGTATACGATGATGATGAGGCCTAGGCACAGTGGATGGGTAATACTGTCGCTGATGTCCGACAGCCGCCGGGTACCACGGTTATGCGTAGATGGATCCATCTAATAAACTGATACGATAGAGCTGATACGAAAGTCACAACTAATGAACTGCATTCAATTAAAAAAAATGTATACGTATATGATGATATGATGAGACATGCTTTGACACGTTATGCTACGATACGATATGTTTACATTTATGCTTTTAAGATCATGAAATGTATGTTGATCAGTATTTTTCACTGTTTCTTGTTATTTATATGTATTTGCTATTAACGGTACATGCATGTAGAGTCTTTAGACTCACTAGACGTGTATGATGCAGGTGAGCATGTTGATGAGGAGGCTGGAGGTGCTGAATTATGAGTAAGCAGGGCTGGAGGTGCGCACATGACCCGATGACCATATTTTCCGCACATTATGATTTTATGAGATTAGAGAAGATATGAACATTTTTATACGCTGATTTTGATAGGTTGATTACTAGGATTTTTACTCGTTTATGTTTACGGATAATTTGTTGGACGAGTTTGGCCATTTTTAAACTGCAGTATTTTAATTGTCATTTGATTACGGTTATTTTCAAACGTGTATTTTCAGCAGTCCTACATGCATGCATTTAAATGGGATTTTCGTGTATTAGCTTTAAAAAAAATTCTATCACTATTTTTAGTAGTAGATGTTTCATGTTATATTTTGGAGACGACTGAAAATCTCGTGAGCATTATGCCTGTGACAAATTCGTCTTAAAGTCAAAGAGTTCTCTCTTGCCTCGACTTCGAATTTGCTAACAAACTTTTTATTTTTGTTGTCTTCAGGTTGCAGATCAAAATGAATGTGTTCATGGAGAATTGAAGGATCGTGTGCTGGACACCTTGAGATGCTTCAAACACAATATTCTCCAAGAGCT
The DNA here is from genome assembly GCF_012295235.1 of Primulina huaijiensis. Classification (NCBI taxonomy): domain Eukaryota; kingdom Viridiplantae; phylum Streptophyta; class Magnoliopsida; order Lamiales; family Gesneriaceae; genus Primulina; species Primulina huaijiensis. The sequence goes on from NW_027361228.1 coordinate 4,870, forward strand.
GCAATAGCTCTGTTCTAAGAATTTTTACACTGATAAATTAAATCGAGTTTGATTGTAAATCAAGCGGAATACACTCGAGATAATCCTTCGTTAAGAAAACTGATATATTTTAAAGCATTTTAGCATGTGTAAAACTGATCGACTGAAATACGGGGAATCAGTTCTGGCTTGTATCAGTTCAGTTATGATGAGAACTGAACTGATATCAGCTGAACTGATCAAATCAATTGAAAACACAGTTAAGCAGTTAACACGAAAGATATTTTTATGGATGTTCGGAGACTTCAACTGCTCTTACTTCACCCCTTCTACCACCTCGGGTAGGATCCACTAGAAGACTTTGATTTATACAACACCTTTTACAAACTCACTCAGCTTAGACTTACTCTGCTGTCTAATTGAACTCCTAGCCTAGATTGAAGACAATATCTTCCAGCCAAAACTTGTCTGTGTGTAGTTTTACGTCTTTGTACAAGACTCACTCAGCTGATCTCTAAGCTCAAATTCTCTGTATATGTGAGTGATTGTGTGTGTGCGGGTATGTGAGAACTGAACACTAAATACAAATCGAAAGTGTTCTCACACAGAGGTAAAATGACTGCTAAACTAAGCTGATAAAACTTGAAGTGTTCCCTCCACTCCGAGCTGATTGCTTCTCTGTAAGATGATCTGAATTGAGCCTTCCCTCTCTTGTTTTTCCGCACAACTTGTATATCTCGAGTCTTCACTGATCTCCTATTTATAGGTGGGGAAAGCTTGATCGTACAGTGAGACTCAATTATTGTATCCGCTGCATTTTGAATTAGTTCCTCAAAATTTGTCTTGTACTTCCCGACAATCATTCTGGAACATTTTGGCTTTAGCGCTGATGCAACGTTCATTATTGTCCTTTGACTGGACAATTGATTTTTTACCTTTGCGCACACCTGGATTCCATTAAAATTGGTTGTCGGCAATCTGCAACTGATTGGTTCTAACTAATGCTCTTAAATGGTCATCTGAATTGGTCTTCAGTTAGGTTGGTGAAATCAGTTGACTCGTCAGCACAACTAATTTCACTCTTTCGGCTGAACTGGTCAGCTGAGCTCTTCATTAGCTGGCTGGGTTTCTGAAGGTATCCTGCTGAATCACCTATCAGCTAGACAATCAGTTGAACTGTTCGTTGACATTTCAGTTTGACTGGTTCAGTTTGTGCCATCAGTTTGACGTCTTCAGTTTGCAATTTCGATAGCTTCAGTTACAGCTCGTAAACTGATCATTTCAGTTTCAGC
>NW_027361229.1:0-7588 GCF_012295235.1 Primulina huaijiensis
AAACTATCAAATCAGCATACATCTGATGGCCTTGGACATATATTGAACACCCTCTCACAATCTGATCTGTCTGTAATTCTTGCCCGGAAGGTAAGGCTATGGCGAGTTGTGCCTCTGTTGTACTTGCTGTAATGCACAGTCTCCTTACAAACGATTCCGAAATAAAAGAATGTGTGGCTCCTGAATCTAGTAAAACAATAGCAGTAATACCAGAAATCAAGAACATACCAGTGCTCATCGCTGTATCCGCATCCACTTCCTCTTTAGTCATGGAGAAAAGGCGTCTCTGTACTTTCTCAGAACTCCCTGGACAATTTCTGGCGAGATGCCCTGGCTTTTTGCAGTGATAACAAACATTGGAACCTTGCATACATTCCCCGCCATGAAGTTTGCCACATTTAGGACAAGGTGGTCTGTCCTGTTCTTTACGTGGAGGGGGACCCTTGCCACGGGGTTCCTCTGGTCTAGTACCCCTGCTATCAGTCTTTTTGCCTTGTCCCGTTCCTTGGCTCCTCTGAAAGTACTGCTTCCTTCGTTGTTGCCTCTCCCTGTCAATGTCATGTTCATCTTGTTCTGCCATAAGTGCTCTTTCTACTATCTCCCCGTATGTAGCGCCTTTCGACATCCGTACATCTCTTTTAATTTTAGAGCGAAGTCCCCGCATGAAGTGTTCGCCCTTACTTGTGTCATCTTGTGCAATATACGGTACATATTGGACTCTAGCCTCAAATTGTTGTATGTATTCTGTCATTGACATGGTTCCTTGCTTCAGGCTAAGGAAATCGTTGGCTTTCTTGGCTCGTACATCTTTACTGAAATACTTGTTGTAAAATACAGTTTTGAAAGTTTCCCATGTCAATGGTCCAACCGGTAATGCAACCCTTGCACTCTCCCACCATATTCTTGCATGTTTTGTTAACAAAAAGACGGCACAAGTTACTTTGTCAACATCTTCCATATGAAGGTAGGAGAAGATTGACTCCAATGACTTAATCCACTCTTCTGCTACTGCTGGATCGGTGCTTTCCATGAATTCAGGAGGATTCAGACGTCGAAAACGATCATACACATTACTTTGAACAGGCCCTTGTCTGGGGATCATGGCTTGTGCATGTGCCTGCTCATGTGTAGTCCGTTGCATCTCCAGTAATTGTTGTATCTGCTCCCCATGGACTTTCGCTTGTTGTTGGAGCAGCTGAGCAAAATCATCTATAGGTCGTGGTGCACTGCCCTCACCTTCGACCGCTGGGGCTTTGCCATTAGATGACTCTCCTTCATGTACCTTACGTTTAGGTGGCATCGTCGCTTATCTTAACCTACATATAGATCACATAGACACATAACTTAGCATAAACTATGGGATACAAAGATACTTACTTGCCGAGTTCTCCATGTGGATGAAGTGCAGTGTCTTCCCTATCGAAGAACCGTGAGCTCTGATACCAACTAAAATGTCACACCCTTACTCTATACATAGTATAATTACTATAATCAAAATAAGGTTTGACTGATATAACTGTAGTATGAAGCAAATCAAACAAAGAGCATTACTTTGACGGTTTATAAAAATTTTGGCATGATGTCCCTATATTTTGTTTAAACCAAAACTCAAGCAATACCATATATACAACAACATCAACTATATTTTCATACACAACCATGCACCATATTGTTATACAAATACATATTCTCATATACATGCATACTTTGTATCATCATAAACATAATATGGAACTTGTTTAAACCTTAACATTACACTCATTATACTACATATGCGGAAGCTATACAATAATAAGTCCCGGTTCTTGTCGAGGTGAGGCACGTCACAAGCATCCATTGGCGAACCGGCATCCTATGCATCTTCACTACCTGATCCTGTAATACATGAGCTACGTGAGTTTATAAAACTCAATAAGTTGGCACTTGTACGTAACAATATGCGTCGAAGGAACATACATATCAAGTCGTGACAACAATGAATCTTTAAACCATGTCATATCATATCATATATTCATGTTNTGCTATATTTTCATCAATAAGATACTAACAATGTACATATAGCAATAATCAATGGGAAGTATTTGAAATCATAATATTACTCATGTATTACTTCAAGAACATGCCAACTTACAGTCCAAGCTTAAGAACACTGGTTTGAGATGGTGTTTCTCGCTCCTATAATGTCAAATATACCAATATTTCAGTCACTATTGTATAAACTAGATGAAAATCATTCCTCTACATGTGGAACAACTAAAAGAGAAGAAAACTTACACCTCTATGATGTTCTTGTGATGGAGAACTAAGATATATCTTCAAAATGATGAAGGAAAGGAAGAAAGGGGCTTTTGGAAGAAAACTTCTTCGTTTCCTCTCGAGCTTTGCTGTGAAAAGGGTTGAAAAACTGATGGAAGTGCTTAGAAAAGTCGAAACTTATCTTCTTATATATAAGGCGGCGCTCGGGCGGTCATTTTCTACCGCCCGAGCGCGGAATGTTCTGTAAAAATAGTAGGCTTGAAAAGCACCGGCGGTCGGGCGGTCATTTTCTACCGCTCGAGCGCCACCTGTTCTGTCTCTGCGCACTACGTCATCAAATATCGCTCCAGAAATGGCTCTTCCGTGCATAATCTGAAAATGTGGTAAACATGAAAGTTGTAGCTCTATGTCTTGGCTTGAATCTTCAATTAATTTTAGGTCATTTGAAGGTCTGAATAAAACGTTATGCTCATTCTCCTAACATGTGTCAGTGAGGGAATGACGGTATACACGACACACTTCGGGGCACTTTTGGCTTGTCTTCCACAATGATTTGGACAAAACCCAAAACATGAAAGTTGTTGCATTATATCTTATCTTTCTAATGGTTATGGCCTCACTCAATTTGGATTCATATTCAAATCATTATGCTAAAACGCGTAAAAATTACCACAATTTCATCTCATTTCCTATCAACTTCATAACACTACTTCTACCTACACATCTTACTATAACTATTTAGATATATTTTCATTCTCAATACACCATGAACAATATAAAAGTCATGTTCAATCTCAATATTGATACATCAATCAATATGTAAAACATAATGAGCTAAATAACTATCTATAATGACATAAACGTATTACTAATCATTTGTACGAGTAACCGGGCATTACAACCAGGTTGGCTTTCAGATTATGTCACTGAAAGTAATATTGCATATTGTCTATTATTAGAGGATGGTGAGCCATCGAGTTTCCACAAGGCTACTCAAAGCTCGGATGTATCCTTGTGGATGATAGTAATGCAAGAAGAGTTGGAGGCATTAGACAAGGATAAAACTTGGGATCTTGTTACACTACCACGAGGAAGGAAAGCCATTGGAAACAGATTGGTCTATAAGATCAAGCGTGATGGCAATAACCAAGTGGAGCGGTATCATGCTAGAGTTGTGGTAAAAGGGTATGCTCAGAAAGAAGGCATTGACTTCAATGAGATATTTTCTCCTGTAGTTCGGCTTACAACAGTCAGAGTGGTGCTGACATTGTGTGCGGTGTTTGACCTACATCTAGAACAGCTAGATGTGAAAACGGCGTTTCTTCATGGAGATCTTGAAGAAGAAATTTATATGCTCCTGCCATAAGGTTTTGCGGAAAAAGGCAAAGAGAACTTGGTTTGCAGGTTGAATAAATCTCTGTAAAGTCTCAAACAGGCGCCGAGGTGTTGGTACAAGAGATTTGATTCCTATATCATGAGCCTTGGATACAACAGACTGAGTGCAGACCCTTGTACGTATTTCAAGAGGTCTGGTGATGATTATATCATTTTGCTGTTGTATGTGGACGACATGTTGGTAGCAGGCCCCAACAAAGATCAGGTCCAAGGATTGAAGGCACAGTTGGCTAGGGAATTTGATATGAAGGACTTGGGACCAGCAAACAAGATTCTAGGGATGCAAGTTCACCGAGACAGAAGTAACAGAAAGATTTGGCTTTCCCAGAAAAATTATTTGAAGAAAGTCTTGCAACGCTTCAACATGCAAGATAGTAAGCCAATTTCGACCCCTCTTCCTGTTAACTTCAAGTTATCCTCCGAGATGTGTCCTAGCAGTGAAGCAGAGAGGATGGAGATGTCTCGAGTACCATATGCATCAGCAGTGGGAAGTTTGATGTTCGCTATGATCTGTACAAGACCGGACATTGCTCAAGCAGTGGGAGCAGTTAGTCGGTATATGGCGAATCCTGGAAGAGATCATTGGAGCACTGTTAAGAGGATCCTTAGATACATTAAGGGTACCTCGAATGCTGCATTATGTTATGGAGGATCGGATTTTACACTCAGGGGCTATGTCGATTCAGATTATGCTGGTGATCCTGATAAAAGGAAATCTACTACTGGTTATGTGTTTACACTTGCAGGGGGAGCAGTAAGCTGGGTTTCAAAACTGCAGACAGTTGTGGCGTTATCTACAACGGAGGCAGAATATATGGCAGCTACTCAAGCTTGCAAGGAGGCAATATGGATTAAAAGGTTATTGGAGGAGATCGGGAACAAACAAAAGAATGTTCCTTTGTTTTGTGACAGTCAGAGTGCCTTGCACATTGCAAGGAATCAAGCTTTTCATTCCAGGACTAAACACATTGGAGTCCAATTTCACTTTGTGCGGGAAGTAGTAGAGGAAGGAAGTGTGGATATGCAGAAGATCCATACGAAAGAAAACATAGCTGATTTTCTGACCAAGGCAGTGAACACTGATAAGTTTGAGTGGTGTAGATCCTCAAGTGGGCTAGCGGAAATGTAAGCAGCAAAGAATGGCAAGATTGAAAGGATGTGTGGAGATGTGTTTGATTCTCAATCAAATCTCCAAGTGGGAGAAATGTCGGCAAAATTGGGAGGGGGAACCAATCAAAGGCTGAATTTTAAACGTGATGGTTGGCAATCATTTAATAGGGTTGGTGACGGAAATTACGTAGAAAATATGAATACGCGTTTTTAACGCGTATTCACACGGTCAAGGGACTCTATAAATAGAGCTCCCCCCTTCATTCTGAAATTATCCCTTCTTCGAGTTTTCTCTCATCTTATAATATTCTATAATATTTGTGAGGTGTTTGTTCTCCTGTATTAAGAGAGTGTGTGTTCTCTTTTGGAAACACAGTGAGTGAGTTATAAACCACAAAATATTATAGTGGAAATTCTTTTCATCTTGCCTGTGGTTTTTACCCTAGTAATTTTTAGTGGTTTTCCACGTAAATCTCGGTGTCCAGTTTATTCTTTATTTTCGGGTTTATTATCTCAAATTCCGCACGTGGGACCAACAGACTATAGCTCTGAAACTTGGCCCTCGAGTTGTCGCATACTCCGTGAGCTTTGCGCAACTCCTATGGACTTCTGGAACAATTTGAAAAACGTATAATAACATTAGAAATCGAGAAAAATACTTGAACTTGGTGCACAAATTCTGAATCAAGGGTGCCTAATTTATAGGTCGAGTTTGGAAGCTCCGAATTCTAGTTCGGACGTTCCAAACTCTACTTGTCGTCTCTTGGTTGACACCTCGACATTCGGATGCTCCGTTCTCTTACGTGTGTACATTCATGTGACACAATACTTCAGAAGGTCTCATCACCTGATCAGAAGCGATGTTCTCTGTTTCAACATTCCGAACACCTTTCGGGAGTTTGAAATATGGTTTGGTAGTTTTGAACTAGCTGCTGAAAACACTTCAAAATATTTGAGTAATTACAGTTTTATCATGTTTAAGTCATTCTTTATTGAAAACAGAACTTGTGTAATTATAGTTATAAAACTAGGAAATATATAATATTTTTTTTCATTATATACAAAATATCATTTCAAATTTACTAATTTCATTTTCAACAAATATACAGCTCATTGTTAAGCACGTAGACCACAAAAAATTTGTAAACTAAATGTTTTGGCTCATTACTTTTTTCACAAAAAATTTCCGCTATAAAGTTTTGTAACACATGGGGTTTTTGCTCATTAGTTTTTTGCATTGAATTTTCAGTCACAAATTTTAAAATATGGAAGATATATAATTGATTATTTCTATATGATTTTTTTTTCCTGAATTAAAGTAATCCTAGTGATGTTTTTGCAATAATACTAGGTAGATATTTTATGGTGTATAGTAGCATGTGGGATTTAATTAGTTGTAAGGTACGATTGTGGAAAGTACAATTTTTGGTTTTTCAGTAGTAACATTTTTAGGTTCGACTATTGTCTGATAAGTGATTTTCTAACGTGTTTAGGTCAAATTCACTCACATTTTAGAAATTCATCTCAGAATTGATTCAAGTTAAATACGTTTAAGTTTTAACTTTGAATTTTTAAGTTATGAGATCCCGAAAAAAAGATGTATTCGATTGATATTAATAAAATCTATCAAAATTTTTTAAGCTATATTGTATAGTCTCATGTTTGCATAGTTTTATAATTTCTCTCGTTTCGATTTGAAATCGGTTCATTCATGTTCTTTTTCGTCTAAAAACCTACCAAGTGCCGCCCTTGTTCATGCTATTTCTTAGCATCGACGGTCACTTCCCGATCTCGTCGATCTCGAACCTCACATTAAATGTTGGAGAATTACACCGAAGAGATGCCGATCACGATGATAATATAGTACCCAAATATTGTGGAATAAAATAACCAACAAGAACACAAAGATTTACGTGGTTCACCCAATATAGGCTACTACGTCCACGGAGCACTGCAACTTTTATAACTGGAAGAAATATTACAACAAGTGTATACACCAATACACTCAATATTTCTCACACTCCCAACACGAGTATACCGAAAAAATAATTTCTCTAACTCACAAAAGAGAATTCTCGCACTCAAGAAAAAAATACAATCTTTTTTTCTATGCACTCTCTTTTTATCAAAGCTAAAAAGCTTTTGATTTTGGGATACAATAACTGAAGGAATTGAGCTCTATTTATAACTAATTCCCTCGTTCAGTTTTCAGATTATTTCGACGTGGGATAACAAATTTATTGTTATTTAATTTAATGTGGGGTCCATCCTATTAAATAATAACTCACCTAACAATTCTCCCACTTGAAGACTTGATTTCAATCATGTCTTCACATCATCAGTGCAGCAGCTCATACCTCCTTTGTTAGTCCAGGAGACCAACTGAAGTCAAACACAACTTCAGTTTTTCAATGATAACAGCCTTCATGAGCATATCAGCTGGATTCTTGCTTCCAGAAATCTTATCAAGCTTTAAGACTCCATTAACCAGATCTCTAAGGATCCTCATTCCAAGGATTTGTTTTGCAGCATCCAAATCCTTCAAAGCAAATTCCTTTGATAACTCTTTCTCGAGTGTATCAATCTCCTTCAGACAAGCTCCTGCTATCAACATATCCTCTACATATATCAGTAGTATGATATAATAACCACCAAGCTTCACATAACAACAGTGATCAGCCTGATACTTCATAAAACCATCATTATTCATTACACCATCAAATTTCTTGTACCACTGTTTTGGAGCTTGTTTGAGACCATACAAGCTCTTCTGAAGTTTGCGCACCATTTTCTCTTTCCTTCGTACTTCAAATCCCTGTGATTGATT
>NW_027361230.1:0-2164 GCF_012295235.1 Primulina huaijiensis
CTAAACTCGGATTCAATTTCGGTTGGTTGGATCTTGCAAAACCAATAATTTAAGCTAGGAAGAAACCTTGCACCTTTTCTGGAATTGCTCTCGGTTCTAATGCTGGAATAGTAAGGAAATGAAGACACATACATGTTAAATGCATGGCAAGGACACATGTTTTATTTTTCACTCAACACGTCGCACCGCGGGTGCGGTAGCTTTTCACCGCGGGTGCGCTCAGCTCACGGCATCCCATCCAAAATTTTAAAATCGTCGACCGCAGGTGCGCTCAGTCTTGAACAGCGGGAGCGGTGTCTTCTGTAACCAAAATCATACCTTACTGCCCACCTACCGCGGGTGCGGTTGAAAATGGTAGAGCTGGTGCGGTCGTTCTTTGCTATTAAACTCAATTTGCAACGTCGCTTCTCCACGTCTGTTCTTCCATCGCCTTTAGTCATAATACATAACAATTCACAAGTATCAACAAGAATTTCGGGCATTACATTTCTCCCCCTCTTAGATATGAGTTCGTCCTAAAACTCGCATGTAATCAAGTAATGGTATATAAAAGAAGCAATATGATCAAAAGCTGCATAAAAACTCACATCATGAAAATAACTCGGGACATCTCTGTCTCATCTCTGATTCTGTCTCCTAAGTTGCTTCTTCAGTACCATGACGACTCCACTGAACTTTCACTAATGGAATAGTCTTTGTCCTGAGCTGTTTCTCTTTTCGATCAAGAATCTGAATCGGCTGCTCAACGTAACTCAAAGTCTGATCTAACTCGGCTTCTTCAGGCTGAAGGACATGAGAACTATCTGGCATATATCTACGTAACATCGATACATGAAAGACGTCATATATCCCAGATAGAGAAGGAGGAAGAGCAAGTCTATACGCACGATCGCCAATCTTTTCAAGAATCTCGTACGGACCGACGTATCGAGGAGACAACTTCCCACGCTTGCCAAATCTTACCACGCCGCTGAAAGGAGAAATCTTTAAGAATACTATGTCTCCCTGCTCAAACACTAACGGTCTACGTCTGATGTTCGCGTACTTCACCTGTCTATCTTGCGCCATCTTCATTCGCTTCTGAATTATCTTTACTTTCTCAGTCATTTCACGAATCATATCAGGCCCAAGTTCTGGTATCTCTGAGATGTCATCCCAGTACAACGGAGATCTGCACTTCTTTCCGTATAACGCTTCGAACGGTGCCATCTCGATGCTAGTCTGGTAGCTGCTGTTGTACGAAAATTCACAAAGAGCTAGTGAATCTTGCCAACTAGTACCAAAATCTAGTACTACAGCTCTCAGCATATTTTCTAAAGTCTGGATAGTCCGCTCTGACTGTCCGTCGGTCTGAGGATGGTAAGCAGTACTCAAGTGTAAAGTCGTACCTAGAGCCTGCTGTAAACTGTGCCAAAAGTGTGAAGTGAATCGTGGATCACGATCTGATACGATCGACTTCGGCACACCATGTAATCTGACCACTTCTCGGACATATATCTCGGCCATCTGATCATATCTGTACGTCTTCTTGTACGGAATGAAGCATGCGGATTTGGTCAATCTATCTATCACCACCCAAATCGCATCGCAGCCTCGGGATGATCGTGGTAACTTCGTGACAAAATCCATGGAAATGTGATCCCATTTCCATTCAGGAATAGCTAAACTCTGAAGTAACCCTCCGGGCTTCTTTCTCTCGGCCTTCACCTGTTGGCAATTCAAGCACTTAGACACAAACTCNTACATACAGAACATGATCATGTACCTGATACTCAGAAATATGTCCTGATCTGACAATATCAATCGACTTCTGAACACTCTGATCGGTTCTTTGTGCCTCTTTGATGCGAACAATCAAATCTGTTTCACACTAAATAGTGGCAAGTCGCAACGGCCTACTATCTGTATCAAATGCTAATCCAGAAAAGCAACAATCTTCTATCATATTCGAAACACCTATCGTCGACAAGCATAAGGAACATACCTTTCGACTCAAAGCATCCGCTGCTGCATTCGATTTCCCTGGATAGTATTTGATTTCACAATCGAAATCCTTCAATAAATCAAGCCATCTACGCTGTCTCATGTTCAACTCAGACTGAGAAAATAGATACTTCACGCTTTTGTGATCAGAGTAGATCTCAAATTTCTCACCATAGAGATA
>NW_027361231.1:0-496 GCF_012295235.1 Primulina huaijiensis
TCTACTAATTTTTTTCTTTATATTATATTTTCTCGAAACATTCGGTGATTTTTGTCGTTGTGATCCGGTTCTATACGAAAGGGCGTGCAGATCACTCCGGAGACAATTATTTCTACAGTTTTAGTCATAATTCACGTAAACGGTCGCGACACGAGGACTTCCCAGGGAGGTCAACCATCCTAGTGCTGCCCTCGCGCATGCACGCTTAACTTCGGGGTTCTGATGGGGCGAGAGCAGTGCCGCGCGTTGTCTCTCTCCTCCTGGTCCACACGTGCTCGAGGGATATATGAATAAACAACCCAATAGTTGTCGGGTGCGATCATACCAGCACTAATGCACCGGATCCCATCAGAACTCCGAAGTTAAGCGTGCTTGGGCGAGGGTGACCCCCTGGGAAGTCCTCGTGTTGCACCCTTTTTTCGTTTTTTTCTATTTTTGATTCTTTTTTTCATTTTTACAGATGATTTTTTGTTCCAATCATCTCGATCTCGATCGG
>NW_027361232.1:0-2064 GCF_012295235.1 Primulina huaijiensis
GGGGCTTGAACGAAGGGACCAATATGATCCTAACATGTCCTAGTATATGTCTAGATGCCGCCTTGGGAGCCTGGACACGAGCCAATCACCTGAAACACCAAAAGCAAGTGAACCGTGAGAGCACAAAGGGAGGGCCGAAAATTGTGCATCCTTTTCTTTGAAAGTTGTTGTCTAAATTTCGGTTTTTGCCTTCTAAATCATGCACGTGAAATGTTTTAAAATATTAATATGACTTGATTGAAGAGTAAATAAAAATATAAGCATGCCTGGAAATCGTTTGAAAGGAAAACGAATTAACACGACGTTACGGCGCGACGGAGACGGAGTTGCTTTGCTCCTTTTCTTTCTTGCTTTCTTTTCTCTCTTCCTTTCTCCCTAGCTTCTAACGTTTTTCTCTCTATTTTTGCCACTGAATTTTTCGAAAATATGGAGAGGAGGTATGGCTAGGAGACTATATGGAAATTTGCAAGATCAAGGGGAATAATAAATCTTTCTATCTTTTTAATTTGTGAGATAAGGAAAGGGTTTGATATCAAAGATTTTGAGGGGTAATTAGGAGGGTTCATTGGGTTGAATTTGAGTCTAGGTACAAGGGAGAAAATAGCTTAATTAATTATTTGATAGAGATTTAAAAGTGGGGAGAATATCTTCCTAGGAAAAATTAAGGGGAACAATAATAAAGAATGAGTTGTTAAACAAAATTAAATCTTTTAAAATAGGGGTGGTCGATTTTTAGCTAAAAAAATAAGGAAGAATATTGCTTAATTTTTTAATTATTGAGGATTAAAGTAGAGGGATTATCTACCAAAATTTTGGATAAGGAGATCAAAGTTGTGAGTTGACCAATTTTTTATTTAAATTTTCTAGGTGGCCGAAATTTTTAAGTAGAATGGAGGTAAAAATATTGCTTAAATATTAATTATTGATGATTTAGTGTGATGGAATTATCTCTAAAAAATAATAGATAAGGAAAGGTACTTAAAGAATAATTTGCCCCACTATTTAAAATCTTTTTAAAAAAAATAAAGAGGGGGGTCGAAACTTAAAAAAAATGAGGGGAAATATTTCTTAAATCTTGTATTTTAATTCTTTAGAGTTTGATCTACCCATTAAATATTTTAGTGAATAAATAAATTAATTAAGGAATACCATTATCTTGCATGCATGGCCAAATCTTTAAATTTTAAAGATAAATTTACTATCATGTTAAATTATAATTTCTTAATTAAAATAAGTCTAGATTAACTTATCTCAATTGGTCATATATTTTATTTTAGACTTTTAATTAAATTATTGAACCTAAAAGAATTTATTTACTACTTATCTCTAATCAATTAATTAATCCCCTAAACTTTTTTTTACAATAAATTAACTTATTATTTATCTTAAATAAATTCTAGGAATATTTTCTTAATATTAAAATTTATCTCTTTACTCCAACTCCGGTCCGGCCTCACTTATTTAACTGGAAAAAGGTAGCAACTAAACTGTGAGGACCTGGACGCTAATCATGTTCTTAATCGTCATTTGGGACGATTTAATCAATTATAATAAACAGGGTCTAAAATTTTTTTTTAAAATACAAAGCGGAAACGTAATGTAAATCGATCTGAAATACATATTGAACATAAACATAGAAATCTTGTATTGTCTATAATAATTCGACTAGGTCCAACTACATATCAGTGATGAATCCTAATTTACTTCTGAGCCCGGATCTCCACGCTAACTAATCATGTCTCGTTCTCTTCTTGACCCTGATCCTGTCCCACCTGTTGTCATGCACACATACAAACAAGACAACAGCCGGATAACTCCGGTGAGAATTATATTCTCAATATAAATCATGTACACATGCAATCATATAATCAATGTAAAAGCATATAAAAGATATTCATAACATGCATCCTAATCAAAACATGAATAAAGTATTCGTCGCATGTATCACAATCCGAAACATGGATCAATATCAATAAAAAGTCATATTCTAAACATTTACAAAAATCAGGAACATAAATCAATATCAATCAATGAATCCCTCTCCGTGATTCTCAGACTCAGACT
>NW_027361233.1:0-2016 GCF_012295235.1 Primulina huaijiensis
AAAATAACACATGGTGGATAGTTGCGTGAAATCGGACCTCTAGATATTTTATTTTATTGTTATTTGCACAAGTTTGTTGTGATATTTTATTTAAATCCTTTGTCAATTTAGTTATTCTCGCAAACAAATCATTTAATCGATTTTTCTAAATAAAATTGAGACTATTTAATTACAAGCATTAATATACATTTATATATATACCCCTCGTGGGATCGACACTTGTACTCAAAAATACATTTTATTATAACTTGACGTTGTGCACTTGCAAGCAATTAAGAAAACATGCAACAGTTAACATCGTTGTTCTTTTGTTCTTTTGATTCAACGATGCATGTACTAGCTACTAATTTAGTTGTAAATAGTGAAAAGAGATGTAAAACAACCAAAGTGATGCATATTAATGAAATATAATATTTTGCATAAAATCATACATGCTATTCTATCTTTTACCTATTATGACTATGTATTAGGATGACATCATCACATAATTCTCATACAAGTCAGTATGTGGATAACGGAAATCAGGGAGAAATGTGTAACTCCCCACAAAATATGGAACAAGAAGAAGATCAACCACGACCACAAGGAGTACCAAATAAAAAGGTGTTCGAAATTCTACATAAGTAAGTTGTACACTTCTATCAACAAGTGCCACCCATGAATACCAGGAGAGGTGAACAAACTATGGACAGAGCATTGAAGCAATTCTTGAAGTTTCACCTACCAAAATTTCATGGAACACCAAACGCTCAACAGGTAGAAGAATGATTACTGAAACTTGAGATAATTTTTGGAGCACTTAAATACTAGACAAACAAAGAGTTAGTTTTGCTATATATCAATTTGACGATCACTACACTAAAAACGGCATTCGACAACGGATTTTATCCGTTGTCGTAGCTTTTCTAAAACTGTTGTAACTGAGGGTGTTGTTGAAAGTCCGTTCAACGATAACGGTTTTTATCCGTTGTGGTAGGTCGAATTTGCGACGTTTTTTAAAACCGTCGGAAATAATATTAGCGACGGATTTATTCAAAACCGTCCCTAAGTTTGAATTAGCGACGGTTTAATAGCGACGGTTCACAATAAATTTCGTCGCTACTTTTAGCGACGGTTTAAAATCATGATTTCCGTAGCTAATTTGTTTCGAAAAAAAAAACTGTTTATAATTTAATAAATCTAAAAAAAAACTAACAATCAAAACTAAAATCGTGTAAAAGAGAAAACTAACAACAAGCCTCNAATTCTTGCTCGTTATTATCTGAGATGGGTTTGGTGGGTGAGTGATATGGTCGTCACTCAGTAAGTGGGGGCGGGAATAACTCACATTTTTCGAAATCATTTTCAACAGAAACGATAATACAAATAATATACGGGAACTTTTACTTTCAGAACAGGAATCCGTATTCAGGAATAACAGGTTTCAGAGTAGAAATCAGAACTGAAAATTAAACAAGCAAGCAATGAGCACGTTCGTGAATTTCATGGCTAAACTGATATCAATCTCCTATATGTTCTCTCCTCTAAGGGGTGAGGCCAGAAATCAGAAATCAGGAATCAGAAATGTTTCAGAATATATATTCCTACCATTAGTTCATTAGGTTTTAGTGCTTCAAAAATCTGAGATAAAAAATACATATACTTTACTTCAAAACAGGAATTATCGAACTGATTTCAAGATATTTATACATAAGTCCACTTACCGTAATTTGCTAGGAAGTTTCGGTTGAAGTCTGATATCTGCTTGCTCTTGCTACTTGATTTTACAGCTCGAAAATACACTCTCTTAGCTCAAATTTCAAGTGATAACTCAAGACTTGTGTAGCAACAAATTTAGAGACTTGAGGGTGTTATTTATAGACAAAATTCTTACTGTTAGCCTCCCAATTAATGGTCATAATTTGTCATGATGTGCCATTAACAGCCTTTATTTCATGTTAAATACTTCAGTTACAAGTCATAAGCAGAATTAGTAGCTGTCTGCTGGAATCTCGCGCTATTGAACTCTTCTGCTGC
>NW_027361234.1:0-321 GCF_012295235.1 Primulina huaijiensis
ACCCTGATATCTTTACCTTGGTTAATACCGGAAGGCCTAACACTTCTGCTGAGGCTCTTGATCGAGCCAAAGGAGCTGAAACCGGAATCATTAGGCAGATAGGTTCTCAGATGCAACGACCCCAACAGCCACAGTATAGACAGCAGTTCAGACAGGGTAATAATGGCGGTAATAGTGGTAACATAAGAGAGCAGTTTCGGGCTAGAGGCAAGCAATTTAAGAGGCATGGCGGTAATTTTTCGAGTTTAAGTGGATCGAGACAGTCTGGTTCAGTTCAGAGTGCTACTACTTAAATTATAATTCACCCAAGTGTAGGTTGTC
>NW_027361235.1:0-245 GCF_012295235.1 Primulina huaijiensis
GGTGCGATCATACCAGCACTAATGTATCGGATCCTATCAGAACTCTGAAGTCAAGCGTGCTTGGGCGAGAACAGTAATAGGATGGGTGACCTCCTGGGAAGTCCCCGTGTTGCTCTTTTTTTTTTGTTTTTTTTCTATTTTTGATTTTTTTTTCTTTTTTACAGATGATTTTTTGCTCAATCATCTCGATCTCGATCGGAACCGGATAAGACATGTGAAATTGACGTAGCTCGGGCCGTTTTGGA
>NW_027361236.1:0-507 GCF_012295235.1 Primulina huaijiensis
TGCTTCTTGGACCGCGGGTGCGGTAACTTTACTGTACCCACAATGCACCCTACTGCTCAACAACCGCAGGTGCGGTAGAAACATGAGCGCGCGTGCGCTTAGTCCTCGGCAGCCCCATCCAAGTTCCATCATAAGCGACCGCGGGTGCGATGCCTTTTGTTGCCGCGGTTGCGCTCAAACACCGCGGTTGCGCTCTGTCTGGCACCGCGGGTGCGGTGTCTTCTTTAACCAACACACTCAAATTGCAACGCCGCTTCTACACGTCTGTTCTTCCATTGCCTTATTCATAAGATATAACAAGTATCAAACTCAATTCTCGGGCATTACATTTCTCCCCCTCTTAGATACGAGTTCGTCCTCGAACTCACAGGCAATCAACACACAGTATATAACAGAAGCAATATAATTCCTAACTGAATAACTACTCACTTCATGAAACTAGCTCTGGATATCTCTGTCTCCTCTCTGATTCTGTTTCTCAAGTAGTTTCTTCAATGACATTGCAAT
>NW_027361237.1:0-445 GCF_012295235.1 Primulina huaijiensis
GAAAAAAAATGATTTTTTTTATTTTTGTATCAGCAATTATGGGAAGCTGATTAAACCGACTATGAGAGTCACGGAGTACCGTTATCCGCCATTTAACCGGAAAAATAAAAAGATTAAGGAAACCTGAAATAAAAACAAACAAAATTAAATGCAACACAAAAAAAAAAATCAAGGTTCAGAAAGGGAAATAAACTCTTCTTGAAAGATTTCATTTTCCAAAAATGGTTTTAGCCTTTATCCATTCACTTTAAAAACATCACCATTTTTAGGATTTTCAATATCCACAGCTCCATAAGTATACACATGCTTTACAACATATGGGCCTGTCCATCTAGATCGTAATTTTCCTGGGAATATGTGAAATCGAGAATTATAAAGCAAAACTTTTTTTACCAATCTCAAAGATTTTCTAAGAATTGTTTTATCATGAAATTATTTGATTTTT
>NW_027361238.1:0-318 GCF_012295235.1 Primulina huaijiensis
ATTCTGAAAATTTCAGCAACTCATTCTTGTCCATTTTCGAAGCATTGCAGTAGCATAATTCTTGTCCGGTTCGACGCAGTCCAGCAGCTTTCGTGTTCGAATTTTAGTTGTCTTTCCCTCAAATCTTTGAAGATTATCATCAAGTAAGTGGGCTTTTGCTATATATATTTCTTTGTAAGTGGGTTTTTGTTATACTTTTACGTACACTTGCATTTCATAAGTGTACTACTTGATATATATATCGACATACTTGTTCTTCGTAAGTATGTCCATATTTGCTCAAAAATAAATTAAGTATGTTTCTTGAAATTCGATCGG
>NW_027361239.1:0-379 GCF_012295235.1 Primulina huaijiensis
CTGAATAAGTATTGTAGGGCAGAGCATCCGTCCTATGTCCCCATCTGGGGGCACATTTCTCCTACGTGGCGCAGAATGCTTCAGATTCGGTTTAGAGCAGAGTATGGCATCCGTTGGCGGGTCGGCATCGGGGATTTATCCTTTTGGGATGACACCTGGTTCGGCGACGCACCTTTATCCACTCTGCGTCAGGTCCGTGGTGATCGTGGTATTCGCATCTCCTGCTTCTTCTTGGATGAGGGGTGGGACTTTGATAGGCTCTCATTGGCTGTTGGCCCAGCACTTGCTGAGGATATTACCCTGATTCCTATTGCTCAGGGGGAGCCTGATGTTCCTCGTTGGACTCTGAGCCCTGATGGCGCATTTTCTTTTCGTTCTG
>NW_027361240.1:0-449 GCF_012295235.1 Primulina huaijiensis
GGAGCACGGACCCCGTGCCCACCTCCGTGTACGGGTCCGTTTACGAACTGTATCAGGACACGGACCCCGTGTACTGATCCGTGCTCGGGTCCGGCACGCAAATTCTTCATCCTCGGCTGTAAAGGGCACGGACCCCGTGTGCAGGTCCGTGTAGACATCCGTGTAGTCTCGGCCGTATTCAACAATGCTTGAATAATATTCCTTTGGTCTCCAAACGTGCTCCCATGAATTACGACCCCTTCATACTTGCTCATGACTCCCTGTAGTGCCTCCTTGAACTTCTTTAGTCGTCCACTCGTTACTGGTCCTGTCGGCAACTGCAAAGGATCCCATGCTTTCCTTGGAGTTTGACCACTCGTGTTCGCATCATCTACCAATGTGTCATGGCGTGTCCCTATCCAAGTCATGACTGATGCAGAGATAGCGGCGATGACAAGCATTCCTTATGC
>NW_027361241.1:0-349 GCF_012295235.1 Primulina huaijiensis
CTCTAGATTTATTTACTCAGTGAATTTCTATTGCGTGCCAGAATTGCAGCATTTGTTATTTTATTTGATTTGATTATAAACCAATTATTCGATTTGTCTAAATAAAGTAAGCTATGTCAATTATGGTACTTAATATTCAATTTTAAATAATTACTCTTCGTGGGATCGATATCTGTACTCAAACCAGTACTTAAACTTGACATCGTATACTTGCGATAGTGAAAATATGCAACAAGTTTTTGGCGCCATAGCTGCTAACAACTTCGAGCTAAAGCCTGCACTCATTAACATGGTTCAACAGAATCAATTTGGAGGAGCAGTCACTGCAGATCCTCATCTTCACCTCAGA
>NW_027361242.1:0-738 GCF_012295235.1 Primulina huaijiensis
AGGAGAATTAAAACACACCTCTGTTACTCTCTTACTGGCGGATAGCTCAATCAAAATACCTAGAGGTATTGTAGAAGATGTGTTGGTTCAAGTTGATAAATTCATATATCCTGTAGATTTTATTGTTTTGGATACACAACCAATACAAGTACATAATGAAATTCCAGTAATATTGGGACGACCATTTCTAGCAACTTCAAATGCTTTAATTAATTGTCGAAATGGAATAATGAAATTGTCTTTTGGAAACATGACTCCAGAACTTAATGTGTTCAATTTATGTAAACAACCAAGTATTAATGAAAATGAATATGATAATGAAATTGAAACAATTGTGGAAGAAAATATACAAGAAGAAAACTTAAATCAACAATCTGAAGTTTTTTCAATAGAAAGTTTTGAGTCTGAAAATAATTTTAAAAAAGATGATAATACAAAACTTGAATTAAAAGTTTTACCATTCGAATTGAAATATGTATTTCTTGGTGAAAATAAAACATTTCCTGTTGTAATTTCTTCCAGTCTTCTACCAAATCAAGAAGAAGATTTAATTAAATTACTTAAGAAATATAAAAATGCAATTGGATGGACTTTGAAAGATATAAAAGGTATAAATCCTTTAATTTGCACACATAAAATTCATTTAGAAGAAAATGCTAAAACATATCAACAACCACAAAGAAGGTTAAATATACATATGAAAGAAGTTATTAAGAATGAAGTATTAAAACTATTAGA
>NW_027361243.1:0-725 GCF_012295235.1 Primulina huaijiensis
GAGGATCAGATTTTACACTCAGGGGCTATGTTGATTCAGATTATGTTGGTGATCCTGATAAGAGGAAATCTACTACTGGTTATGTGTTTACACTTGCAGGGGGAGCAGTAAGCTGGGTTTCAAAACTGCAGACAGTTGTGACGTTATCTACAAAAGAGGCAGAATATATGGCAGCTACTCAAGGTTGCAAGGAGGCAATATGGATTAAAAGGTTATTGGAGGAGATCGGGCACAAACAAAAGAATGTTCCTTTGTTTTGTGACAGTCAGAGTGCCTTGCACATCGCAAGGAATCCAGCTTTTCATTCCAGGACGAAACACATTGGAGTTCAACTTCACTTTGTACGGGAAGTAGTAGAAGAAGGAAGCGTGGATATGCAGAAGATCCATACAAAGGATAACATAACTGATTTTCTGACCAAGCCAGTGAACACTGATAAGTTTGAGTGGTGCAGATCCTTAAGTGGCCTAGCAGAAACGTAAGCAGCAGGGAATGGCAAGATTGAAAGGATGTGTGGAGATGTGTTTGATTCTCAATCAAATCTCCAAGTTGGAGAAATGTTGACAAAGAAGTTAATAGGTGGGACCAGACAAAGAAAATAAAAAAAAAACGTGGGTTGGCAATCTGCAGAAGGAAATTTCGAGTAATTTTCAGAAGACGTGTTTTATACGCGTCTTCATACTTACAGAGGCTCTATAAATAGAGTTCCCCCTTTCATTTTGAAA
>NW_027361244.1:0-704 GCF_012295235.1 Primulina huaijiensis
AGGAATTATCTCCGAAACTGATGTTTGGTCCAGTGTACTTGATCAATTGAGATATCAGATCTGCATTTCCTGTCATGTGTCGTGAGCATCTACTATCCAAGTACCAGATTGATTCCTTAATTGTATCTGTTACCTGCAATCACACACAAGATATAATTTTTGGTACCTTTTTCTATTTGGGTCCTAAACTGATTAGTCCTTTAGGAACCCAGACTTGGATTAGTCTGACTGATTGTCCAGTTGCTATATTCCAGATGGTATTTCTCGATTTGTGTGTGTTTGGTGTGTAGTGTGCAGATGATACAACATGTGATTTAGCTTTGTTCGACTGATTGTTCATCCGATATCTTTTCTGAACCGGCTTGCTGTTATAGTAATTGTAGTAGCCATTTGAATATTTCCTGCTGAATCTTTTTGATGACTGACTACGTGAGTCAGTTGAAACTTTTGGGCTATAACCAATACCATATCTTCTAGCCTTGTTCGTACTTTCAGTAGGCTGTTCAACCAGTTTACTTGGCTCAGTTTGTTCTTGTACCATAACTGATTTGACAAAGTGAATGTATTTCCCTTTATCCATATTCAGTTTTGGTCGAGTATCATTGAGAATCATTTCATCTTGGGTGCTGAACCCTAAACCAGTTTTATCAGTAACTGAATTCTGTGAGTTCTGCATTTCAGTTAATGCAACAGATGATTTGTTC
>NW_027361245.1:0-1382 GCF_012295235.1 Primulina huaijiensis
AGCTTGAGATGCAGAGGTTTAATCTAGAGTCATATCCTCAAGGTAAAGTTCCCCGTCTATCTACCTTGACCATTCAGTCCTCTCTTCTTGAACGTATTCGCAATGGTCAGTCAGCAGATGAGCAATTGGCACAGTGGAAGAAGAGGTATGAAGCCAAGGGCAGTGTCTTGTATACAGTCAGCGACGGTATTGTGAGATACCGAGACAGGATATGGGGTCCTAGCAGTGATTCTATCCGAGCAGACATCTTATCAGAGGCCCATATGTCGCCGTACTCCATTCACCCTGGGAGTACGAAGATGTACAAGGATCTGCAGCTATTGTATTGGTGGCCAGAGATGAAGAAAGACATCAGACGTTTTGTATCTGAGTGTCTGACTTGTCAGTTAGTGAAAGCAGAGCATCAGAGACCAGCAGGGTTGCTCAAGCCTCTTCCCATTCCCGAGTGGAAGTGGGAGAATGTTACCATGGACTTCGTGACCGGTTTGCCGAAGTCAGTCAGAGGATCAAATGCCATCTGGGTGATTGTAGATCGTCTTACCAAATCAGCGCACTTCTTGCCTATTAAGACGACTTTCACCATGATTCAGTATGCGGAATTGTACATCCGGGAGATAGTCCGACTTCATGGTATTCCCGTTTCTATCGTATCTGACAGAGACCCCAGATTCACTTCCTCTTTTTGGAAGAGTTTGCATTCGACTATGGGTACGAAGTTGCTGTTTAGCACAGCTTTCCATCCTCAGACAGATGGTCAGTTAGAACGAGTTATTCAGATTTTAGAGGATCTTCTCCGTGCTTGTGTGATTGACTTCTCAGGGAGTTAGGAGTCGAAGTTGCCATTGGTGGAGTTCACCTATAACAACAGTTTCCAGTCGGCTATTGGTATGGCTCCGTATGAAGCTCTGTATGGCCGCAAGTGTAGATCTCCTGTTCATTGGGATGAAGTAGGAGAGAGAGCAGAATTGGGTCCAGAGATTATTCAGCAGACTGTTGATGTAGTAGACCAGATCCGCGATAGGATGAGGACTGCTCAGAGTCGACAGAAGAGTTATGCAGATCAGAGGAGGAGAGATCTAGAGTTCGCAGGCGGAGACCATGTTTTCGTGAAGGTGGCACCGATGAAGGGTGTCATGAGATTTGGGAAGAAAGGGAAGCTCAGTCCGAGATTCATTGGACCCTTTGAAATCCTTGACAGAGTTGGGACGCTAGTTTATCGTGTTGCTCTTCCGCCGAATCTGGCCGGAGTACACAATGTGTTCCACGTCTCCATGCTGAGAAAGTACATGGCGAATCCTTCGCATGTGCTGAACTTTGAGCCGTTGCAGCTTACCCCAAACCTGTCTTATGAGGAGAGACCAGAGCAGATCTTAGACAGACAG
>NW_027361246.1:0-476 GCF_012295235.1 Primulina huaijiensis
TCAGGCTTTTGTAATCAGAGTAGATCTCAAATTTCTCGTCATACATATAGTGTCGCCATATCTTCAGTGCAAATACGATAGCCGCCAATTCAAGATCATGAATTGGGTATCGAGTCTCGTGTGGCTTCAACTGTCTCGAAGCATAGGCAATAACATTCTGCCCCTGCATAAGAACACGTCCTAACCCTCTGTGCGATGCATCACAATATACAACGAAATCACCCGTACCTGAAGGTATCGTCAGGACTGGAGCACTAGTCAATCTCTTCTTCAACTCTACGAAGCTCGACTCACATGCTTCTGACCAGATAAAAGGCACATTCTTCTGAGTCAACTAAGTGATTGGCTTCGTAATACTGGAGAAATCTTTAATAAATCGTCGATATTACCCAGCTAAACCCATGAAAATGCGTATCTCTGGCACAGAAGTTGGTCTAGGCCAGCTAATCACTGCCTCGACTTTGCTCGGATCAACA
>NW_027361247.1:0-379 GCF_012295235.1 Primulina huaijiensis
TGTTTTCTTGATGGGTATTCGGGGTATTATCAAATATCTATATCAATAGAAGATCAAGAAAAAACTACTTTCACTTGTCCTTTCGGAACTTTTGCATTTAAAAAAATGCAATTTGGTTTATGTAATGCTCCGGCTACTTTTCAAAGATGCATGTTAAGTATTTTCAGTGATATGATTGAAGAATTTGTAGAAGTTTTAATGTATGATATAACTGTTTTCGGAAACTCATTTGAAAATTGTTTTAAAAACTTAGAAGAAGTATTAAAACGATGTGAAGAAAAAAATCTTGTTTTAAATTGAGAAAAATGTCATTATATGCAAGTTATTATGCTAGAGGAGCTGTGTTAGGACAAAGAAAAGAAAGAAAACCGTATGCAAT
>NW_027361248.1:0-364 GCF_012295235.1 Primulina huaijiensis
TCTCTGAAACCGAGGGAGAAGAGCTTTGAATGGGGGGTGTCGGCTATGGAGAGGGGATTAGGTTTAGTGGGAATGATTAGGGCATAACCATGTGTTAATTATATAGTTAATAATTTAGTTAATGGACCTTAATTTTTAATAAAGAGAATTTTAAGCCCAACAAGCTTAAAAGTAGGCCCATTAAATCTAAACGCACTCCCGAAAAACATTTCGTGTTGGGAAGATTTTGAAAATATTAGCCGAAACCTCCAAACGTCCCCCGATTCGATAAAATTTGTGAATCGTTAAAAACAAATAAAATCATGAGGGTAAAAATATTCAATAAATCCTATTTTTGAAAAATACACTTAAAAACATTTTAAAC
>NW_027361249.1:0-344 GCF_012295235.1 Primulina huaijiensis
TATCTAACATAGGATTCTACTTAGCAAAACTTAAACAAATCCTACTCCAATTTGGGAAGACAAGTCTCGGTCATCTCCACTCCACACAATCCCAACTTCACACCATTTAACTCCCCCAACAAGAAAACAAAGGCCACCCATTCATCATGCATGTCCCCCCCCCCCAACTTTGCATCATTTACTCCCCCATGCACCACCTTATTTGACCACAACCCTTCACCACCTTCTTCATTCTCCCTAGCACAAAAATAAGGAGATTTGGCAGCTCCCATTCTTGGCCAAGACAACAACAATAGCACGGTGTCTTCATTTCCGTTGTCGTGTCTCCCGATCCGACGTATTGT
>NW_027361250.1:0-325 GCF_012295235.1 Primulina huaijiensis
ACCTGAGGGAATAGTAAGTACAGGTGGTGTGGTCAATCTCGTCTTAAATTCAAGAAAACTAGCTTCACATTCCTCTGACCAAATGAATCGCTGATTCTTCTGTGTCAGTTGAGTAATAGATTTAGCTATTTTCGAAAATCTGTCAATGAAACGACGATAATAACCAGCCAAACCCGTGAAGCTATGAATCTCAGGAACATTCGTAGGTCTCGGTCAATTCAATACAGCTTCAACCTTAGCATGATCAACAGATATACCATGTCTCGAAATGACGTGGCCTAAAATACCACTTTATCCATCCAGAATTCGCATTTGGACAATTTAG
>NW_027361251.1:0-361 GCF_012295235.1 Primulina huaijiensis
GGAGGGAGTGGCCACAGCAGGCAATGAACTAGGAGGATTTGGGCTAAACCCGCCAGTAGATGGGAACTCCCGCAAGACAAACGTGTCATCCTCAGCTAAAGAATTATTGTTCGTTCCTCAGAATCATCAAAATCAGGGATGAGTTTGGCACCAAGAGATTCCAGCATGTGTAGACCCCTTTCCAAGTGTAGCAATGTCGAGATCAGCCTTAGAAACTCCATCACTATCAAAATCTGTGGTACTAGGATCCTTGGAACTTAGCTGCTTCGAGACAGGAGGTGAATCTTCTTCGACAAGGACAATCGGATCATCAGGAGTATTACTTTGGTTAGTGATCAATCTAGTCGAACGGCGAGTCTGA
>NW_027361252.1:0-660 GCF_012295235.1 Primulina huaijiensis
AAACTCCCTTTCCAAAAAGATGGCATTTCTTGAAACAAACACTTTGGCTTCACTAGGATGATAGAAATAATATCCAACAGAATTCTTTGGATATCCTACAAAGTAGCACAAAGTGGATCTACTATCCAATTTGTCTCCCACTGTCTGCTTCACATACGCAGAACATCCCCATATTCTCAAGTAAGAATACTTAGGAGGTTTCCCCATCCATATCTCATATGGTGTTTTATCCACTGCTTTAGTATGGACATTATTCAACAACATTGCCGCAGTTTCAAGCGCAAAGCCCCAAAACGATGTAGGCAATTCAGTGAATCCCATCATAGATCGAACCATGTCCATCAAAGTTCGATTTCGACGTTCAGAAACACCATTCAATTGTGGTGTTGCTGGTGGAGTCCACTGTGAGAGAATCCCATTCTCTTTTAGATAACCCAAAAATTCAGCACTCAAGTATTCTCCACCTCGATCAGATCGAAGTGCTTTAATACTTCTTTGTAGCTGATTTTCTACTTCAGATCTGAATTCTTTGAACTTTTCAAATGCTTCAGATTTGTGTTTCATCAAATAAACGTACCCATACCTCGAATGGTCATCAGTAAAGGTAATGAAGTAGTAATGCCCAAATTTTGTGCTAACACTTAGCGGGCCACAAACGTC
>NW_027361252.1:1421-2016 GCF_012295235.1 Primulina huaijiensis
CAATAGAATATCAGTCGAGAGCTCACTAGGCATAACCAAGTCGAGTCCCACCAACTTCTCGATGAGCCCAATCATCCTAACACCATGCTCATGGACCGAAGCCCCCTCTCGCAAGCGTGTAGTCATGAGTTCTTTAACAGTAGCATGTCTCTCTGAACGAGTTTGTACAGCATACAATTCTTTCAGATGAAGGTGAATGTCAACAACATTCACCGCCTCCTCGAACCTCCTCTGAAGTTCATTCGACATAGAAGCCAACATGTAGCTCTTAGCTTGGAGATCATGATCCCAATGTTACTCAAGCTTAGCTAATTCAGTCCTACTGATATCAGGAGCCGCCTCCTTAGGTGGCTTCTTATCAAGCACATACGCAATCTTTTCGGAGTTCAGAACAATCTTTAAGTTTCGAAACCAGTCATGATAGTTAGGGCCAGTCAATTTGTTTTGATCGAGAATGATTGAAAGCGGGTTACGAGTAGTCATCGTAAATATACTGAAAATGGAAAAACAGATAATGGTTACTGATAATTTTAAAATAATTCTAAGATACAAAATATGGATTTTTATTTTATAAATTTCTCCCACTATTTTGACA
>NW_027361253.1:0-916 GCF_012295235.1 Primulina huaijiensis
AGCTTCTCTGACTTGAGCTGGATTGCGGTCATTTTTTTGTGCTTCCAATGTCTTTGCATAGAGACTTTCCAGATGGATATTATTTTGATCGCGACACCCTGTACAGCAGACGGATATCCGACTACGATGTATTTATCAGTTTGGCCTTACATTGAAAGATGGCTCAGAGATGGGTATTATTGGTGGTACTTTGCCCTTACTTCTGAGCTGGATCTTTACTGTTTCGATATGTGTCGATTTGTGTTCATGTTCCTAGCGCTGTTCTTAGGTGTTCAATTGCATTATGCATTTCACTTGGGGATTAGCTTTTGGCTCGTGTATTTGCCTCCCTAGGTCTATGTTTTTATTTATTGTATGACTAGCCTTTAGAGAGGTTTGGTTTCATCATCCTCTCTTAAGGTGTTATCTTGTATCTTTGATTTTATGTTATATACAGGTAGGGGTCTGCATTTCTTGTTTTACTATCTATATATATATGTATTATTTTCTTTGCAGGTTCTGCTTTTTGGGGATTTGTTCTTCTCCCTTTTTGGCAGGTCCACTCTTGTGCTATGGCGGGTGTTATCTGCAGGCTTCTCCTTATCCGCCGACTTTTCTATTCGCCTTGTCGAGTGTTGTGGTGGATCTGGATGATATCTATCTTTGGTTTCTCTGGCCCGGGTCTTCACTCATGTCTACACTACTCTGTGATATATTCTGCTGCATGCATTGGTAGATTGGGATTTTCTCTCTTGGTTGGCTTTACATTGACAGACAGCTCAGAGATGGGTACCATCGATGGTCTTTTGCACCTACTTCTGAGTTGGATCATTACTGTTTACATAGACTCCTACGTCATGGGATAGAGCTCTTTGTTCTTTTGATTCAGATGCAGGATGATAGCTATGGGATGAGAGCTTTTGCATGGATTCTGCGA
>NW_027361254.1:0-424 GCF_012295235.1 Primulina huaijiensis
TATCTGGTCAGTTGGACTTTTCATCAGTTGAACTCTTCATCAGCTAGCCGGGTTTCTGAAGATCTTCTACTGAACTACCTATCAGTTCGACATTCAGTTGATCTGGTTGTGATGCATCAGTTGAACTGATTCAGTTCGTTCGATCAGTTGGTTCTTTCAGTTAGCATCTCCGATAGCTTCAGTTTTGGCTCGTAAACTGATCATTTCAGTTTCAACTATCTGCGCACTAAGGTAGGTTAATAGAAAAAAAAATAACAAGTTTTGTTAACATCAAAATTAAGCAAAGATTACGAACTTGAAAAGTTCCAACACACTTGCATTTCTATTGGGTGTACTTGTGCGACAATTGTCATTATAGTAGCTTGTAACATGTCCCCGAAAAGTCTCCGACTTTTGATCATTG
The DNA here is from genome assembly GCF_012295235.1 of Primulina huaijiensis. Lineage (NCBI taxonomy): Eukaryota > Viridiplantae > Streptophyta > Magnoliopsida > Lamiales > Gesneriaceae > Primulina > Primulina huaijiensis. The sequence continues at coordinate 404 of NW_027361254.1, forward strand.
CCGATGATTGGATCATCGCTA
>NW_027361255.1:0-21216 GCF_012295235.1 Primulina huaijiensis
ATTATATGATTTTCCTGCATGCTGGCTTTGTGTTGGAATTGGACAATGGTAAGAATTTGGTTTTCGGACGTTAGGAAATGTGGAAAATGATTTGACTGTATTGAATTTTTCGGTTAGTAAGTACCGATGTTCTACTCTTTGGGCCATAAGTTAGTCATGAGGATTATGAATACTTTTGAGACTTGTAGATTTTCTAAAATATTACTGATGGTTCTTGGTTACTAGTTGAGTTAATTTTTGAGGATTTCATATAAGAAATAATAATTAGAAGACTACGACGATCTTTAGAAGTATAAAAAAAACGTAAAATTTATTTAGGATGCATGCACTACCTAGTTGAATTTAAGGATTTAATTGCATGAATTGAGAATTTGAAGGGCCTAATTGTAATAACCAATAATTTGAGGACCTAAGTTCAAAAATAAAAATTCTAAAGGACTATTTTAAAATTTTACGAATTTTTTATGCGATCAAATTTTGAATTTCGAGCTAACTTTTTTAATGGGCTTAAGCCATGGTTAGTAGTGTAATTAATTATAAATAAGCCTAAACCTACCCCTTAATCTATTTTATGTCACGCCCCACAGCCCACCAATTTTCAAACACAAATCTCTCCTTCAAAGTCACTGCACACACAAGCCAATTCAAGAGAAAGTTTCAAAATATCAAAGGAAAAGCATCAAGGTTCTTCAAGAAAATTCAAGCCATGATTGTTCGTCGTCGTTCTTCGATTTGTCAACGTAAAATCGTGCGTTTAAAACGCAAAGGCTCGCATAATTCTTCCCTTCAAAACATCATCAAACCATACTATGTTNAAAAAGCATCAAGGTTCTTCAAGAAAATTCAAGCCATGATTGTTCGTCGTCGTTCTTCGATTTGTCAACGTAAAATCGTGCATTTAAAACGCAAAGGCTCGCATAATTCTTCCCTTCAAAACATCATCAAACCATACTATGTTTTATGCATGAATTTTTATGAAAAACAATGGACATGTTATTTATATTCGTTTTTCATGAGCATGGATTTTTTTAAGCCTCAATTTTTTTTCCAATTCATGTTTAATATGATCTAAAGGGGCTGTCATGATATAGGTTATGATCAAGTATTGTTTTTCATGAGTTTAGAACCCTAAAGTATCCACAAAACACTGCAAACATGATTAACACAACAAGTTGGCATCACCTTCATGTCATGTGTTCAAGGGGCTCGGGTGATGGGTGGTTTGTGGCCTGGCTTGGCTGGGGCTAGACCAGAGCTTGGCTAGGATCCGTGAGGAGTCAAGGGAAGAGTCTTAGCCACGGTAGGACTCATAAATCAGGGGCTGGGAGGAGTCCTTGCCAACAAGGACTCCACCCGAAAGCCCAAGGGAATCATGCGCAGGGTGTTGCTGCTTGTGCAGGGAGGAAATGTGTAAGGTCCAAAATTTAAGACGACATAACCCAACGACATGCAAATCTAAGAAATATGAAANTCAAATCTAAGAAATATGACAAATAAGTAATTAAATGATTATTTGCTTAATTGATTATGTGACATGCATGATTATATGTTAAATATGATTTAATTGTCATGATGCATAAAATGTTATGTTTAAGGATTATTCAAGTTGCGGTCGAAGAACGGAGATCGAGGGCTGAAAAACGTAAAATATTTTTATTAAATAATTATTTTTAATTGTTTAAAATATGATTGATGCTTTTACATATTTTTTAAAATATAGGGTTTTGAGGTGATTTTCTACGCCGACACGTAAATTTTATCGATGTTGGTTTTTCAACAAAAATACGAACTTTTTGGCAACCCGGCTATTAAATTCACAAACTTAACTTTACCAAAACTATTTTAATATTTTAATCAAATCTTAATTAAGACTAATGGACCTAAATTGTTGGTTTAATAGGCCTAAAGCCTTGTTAGTGATTAATCAGTATATATTATATGTTAAACCTCCCAATACCCTACGAAAAGCACAAGCCCACTTTGAAATTGTGCACACCGAAAACACTCACCAAAGTACACATCACACACACAAAATTTTGAGGCAAAAATCGGTAGGAGCTTCAAGAAGATTTCAAGCCACGGTTCTTGCTCCGTTCTTCGCAATCGTCAACAGTTTTTTGTGCGTTTAAAATGCAAAGGCACGCCTATTCTTTCCTTCAAAACATCATCACACCATATTATATTTTTATGCATGAAAAGTATGGAAATCAAGTAGCATTTTGAATTTTTTTCGAAATCGCATGTGTAAGGGTTCCAAACTTGAGTTTTTGATCACCTAAATCATGTTTATGTATTGTGCAAGGAGCTGCCATGATTAGGATCCAATCCAGTACTGTTTTTCATGAATATTAGAGTCCTAGTTCATCACCATACACCCTGAAAACGTAAAACACGAAAGCTGGTAGCATAAATTCGAAATCATGCATCATGGGTAATCGAAGTCCTGATCTGGTGGCTTGGATTGGCTAGGCTTGACCAAGACCGGACTAGAGTCTCGTGAGGGGTCTGAGGAAGAGTCCTAGCATCGAGCTAAGGGGCTTGGGAGGATTCTTTGGCAGAAAGGACTCCTACCCGAGAACACTCAAGGAAGGCGCATGTTTTGTGATTTTGTGCAGGCTTGTGGGCTCGGTCTAGGGGGCCTGGGCTGGGTCAGGTCGAGTCTTTAGCCTTAGTGGGTGCACAATAGGTTGGCTTGGGGGTTGGGCTCGCTGGTAGGGTCCTGGAAGCAACATGGAAGAGTCCTAACACTAGTGGGGTTCTCGGCCAGTTTTTGGGTTGGGAGTTGGGGCTTTTTTTCCGGTTTGGGAAGGTTTCCTTGGGTTCCTAAGGTCCAGTAGGGTGTCTAAGGATGTTGGTCAGGGTCTGGTTCACTTTGGTTTGAGGGCGTCTAGAGAAAATCGAAGAATGACTCGGTGCTAACCAAATAGGGTCAAGTGAGGGTTTTCTAAACTTAAATAATTGAAAAACGGATCACTGAGGCTCGAGTCATGGTTCATAAGGGTTAAAATAATATAAAAAGACTAAGTTTAGAATTCAGAAATTTTATATTAAAGTTTGGGATTTTTCGGGATTAAAACGCCTTCAAAACCTCTAATTATGAATTAATTAAAAAGCCTAGGATTTAAGCTAAATAAAATTGTGGGAATTTTAATTTAAGCTTAAATAATTATTTGGGACATGTTAGAGTCAAAGAAATCAAGAAAAATTAAAAAACGTAAAATGTCACATCCAGGGAAAAACGGTATTTTTACACCGAAAAATTAGTAAACGTCATGACAGAGTCTTAAATGCTATTTTATATGCTAATGTGATTATTTGCAATGATTATGGATGGTTATGAATTTTTATATGTTGAAATATGATTTTTAAATGTTCATGAATTATTAAGTTTTAAGTTGGACATTTAAAAGATATGTTGCATGCTTGGTTTCAAAAATAAAACGATATGTATATGCATGATTTTTATTAAGTGATGATAACATGTTGAAGGACGTGAAGGGATTGTGACTATCACATGTTGGAGAAATCGTGAGGGTTATGGTCCCAGTGGGAGCCCGATGATCGTGTTTACTTGGATACGGATAGGAATACGAATACGAATATGAATATGTTAATACGTTGGCCAAGGCCTAGTTGACCGGCGAGAGTGTCACTGGAGTCCCCGCCGCCCAGTACTGTGGTTTTTATAGATGGATCCGTTGCCCAATACGATTAAGAATACGAGTCACAATCACGATCTGAATTCAACAAACACGGACACGAATATGAATATGGATACAAATATGAATATGTATATGAATATGCATATGTTTATGCACCATGAAAATGTTATGAAAACGTTATGAAAATGTTTTTCTCTAAAGTTTATGCATTGTCATAAAAATTCTATTTTAAGTACAAGTATTTTTCACTGTTGCATATGGTCTTATATGCATTACTTGTTAATAAGGATATGTTGTGTTGAGTCTTTAAACTCACTAGGTGTGTTGATGCAGGTGAATATGATAATAATATTGTGGGAGGTCTTGATGGTTGACCCGACTGGACTGAAAGTGCACATAACCCGAGCACCAGCGCTTCTATTTTCCGCACTTAAGTTTATGATTTTACATTAAAGATTTTTATGAGGTTTTATGTTTTTGAGAGATTTTGAGAGGTTTACTATGGGCCACACTTTTTCAACATTATTTGCTTTTTAGGTTTGGTAAAATTATTAACGACTTCATGTTTAGTCCATTTTCTTTGTGATTTACAAATACTAGTTGGATGTTTTATTTTAAAATTGTGCAAAAGTAATTTATGTATATTTATATGTATAGGCCGAAAGTTTGAGAGTTAAAAAAAAAAATTTCTAGTACTTTTTAAGAAAACGAATAAGCAGACGTTTCAGTTGGTATCAGAGCAAAGGTCCTGTGAAGGGTTGTGCCACCATCAGCGCCGGAAAGATCAGTCGTCAAGCCTTAATTTGTAAGTTTTACGTGCTTTATATGATTTGATATGATGTTACCTGCATAACGACATGAATAATATGTTTACGTTACATGTTTACTAGCTTTTTGAGAATTTATACTTTGCATGCTTAAATTGCTAAAATGAATAAGGCTATGCCATATGGTTAGAGAACTTAGATTTACGTGCATGTTGGTTACGTTAGAATTTGGAAAATATTCAGATAAAATGCCTCCTAGACGTGCCCATGTTAATGAGAATCAAGCCGAGAACAGCGTGAATCATCAAGGGAATGCACCACCACCACCTCATCCAGGGGATGCTGCTACTCGTGCTTTAGAGGGGAAGGCTCGTCTCTTTGAGCAACAGTTACAACAGCAACAAAAGTTGCAGTTGCAATAGCAGTTACAGCAGATGCAGCAGTCACCGAGGCCACAACATGATATATATGATCAGTTCCGGAGGTTAGGGTCGAAGGAATTTTCTGGCACTACCGATCCTTTTTCTGTTGAGGGTTGGATTCGTTCACTCGAGGTACACTTTCGCTATCTGGTTATGGGGGATGCTGACCGTGTGAGGTGTACTAATTATCTATTTAGGGATGATGCTTCTTTATGGTGGGAAGGAGCCGAGTAGGGTGTTAACCTTGCCACACTTACTTGGGCTCAATTCAAAACTATATTCTACGAGAAATATTTTACTGCTGATGTTAGAAGCCGATTAAAGAGGGAATTTATAACTTTCCGTCAGGGAGACGCTATTGTTGCTGAATTTGTGAAGAAATTAGATAGGGGTTGTCACTTTGTACCCCTTATTGCAGGGATGCCAAAGAAAAGCTTAAACACTTCATGGATGGTCTACGACCTACCATACGGAATAATGTTATGATGATGCGTCCTTCGGATTATGCCACTGCAGTCACTTATGCATTCCAGTCTGAGCAATCCTTGAAGGACATCGAGTTTGAGTTACACCGCAAGAGGCAGCAACATTAGAACAACAATCAACCAAATAAGAAGTCATATACGGGTCCTCCTAGACCTCAAGGGCCTCAAAAGCCCCAAGGTTAAGTCAAGAAGCAAGCACCGTCAAAGCCACCACCTGCAGCACCACAGACGGCAGAAGGACAACCATGCAAGAAGTGCAATCGACTACACTATGGACCATGTGTGTGGGGTACTACTAAGTGCTTCATATGCAAGGAAGAAGGGCACAAAGCTGTTTATTGTCCGAAGAAGAATGCACCCACCGTTGGGCGAGCTTATGCCATGAATGCAGAGGAAGCTGAAGGGGAACCAGACACTACTCTTATAACCGGTAACCTAGTCATTTAACATTTTATATTGCCTTTATTGCATGAAATGTTAAATTGTTTATTAGAATGGAATTTGGAACAAGATTTAACCTAGTAGAAATTAGGTTGCAAGTTCTACCTTAGTTGGAATTTAAGATATGAATTTATAAACCATAGAAAATGGTATGTATTTTGTGCCTTAATTTTTGTGAATGATGAGATAATTCCAAAAAAAAAAAAAAAATTTAGGGCCAAAATTAAAGAAAAATCATAATTAAGGAGTTGGGAGAATTTCGAAATTTTTAGGGGTTTAAAATATAACTTTTGAAATTTTAAAGGACTAAATTGAAAATTTTTGAAAATATAAGGGCCAAATTGAAATTATCCAAAAATTTGAAGGGTTAAAATGCAAGTTTTCAAGAAATGCTTAAGTTCAACACGCAATCTTCATATAACTTTGGGAAATTAATGATAGTAAATCATTAACCTTCAACATGAAAAGATTTAAAAGACATTTTCGCCGCATGAAGGATTATTATTCAAGGGGTAGCTACCTATGCACTACAAGATTCGGGAGCTACACATTCATTCATATCTGAAACCTTCATCAAAAGACTGAATATTACTCCTCAAGATATGGGATTGGGTTTCAAAGTTTCTATTCTTTCTGGTGATCAAATGCTGACGTCTAAAATTGTCAAGAATCTGGAGCTTCGTTTATTCAAAGATGTGGTTCAGGCAGATCTTATTGTACTTCATATGCCTGAATTTGATATTATACTTGGGATGGATTGGTTATCAATGAATGGAGCTTCAATTGATTTTCATCAGAGATCAGTGTCTATTCGGCCGCCTAGTGGTAAATCTTTTGTCTTTGAGGCGGCGAGAAACAAGCAAATGCCGCATGTTATCTCTTGTCTACATGCGAGAAAGCTTATTAAGCACGGATGCCAAGCTTTTCTAGTGTGTGTCACTACCGCACATGCTCCTACCAGTCAGAAATTAGAAGATGTTGATATTGTCAGAGATTTTCCCAGCGTCTTTCCCAAAGACGTTTCTGGCATTCCACCCGATCGTGAAGTGAAATTCTCTATTGATCTGATGTTGGGCACTGTTCTTATAACTAAAGCACCTTATCGTCTAGCACCCGCTGAAATGAAAGAAATAAAAGATCAAATCCAGGAATTGCTAGACAAGGGTTTCATTCGCCCTAGTTATTCTCCATGGGGCGCACCAGTATTATTTGTGAAGAAGAAAAATGGGAGTATGCGTCTATGCATCAATTATCGAGAGCTCAACAGGATCACTATCAAAAATAAGTATCCACTACCAAGAATTGAAGATTTATTTGATCGGTTGCAAGGAGCATCGATATTTTCTAAGATTGATCTTCGATCCGGGTGCCATCAGTTGAAAGTGAAAGAGTCGGATATGCACAAGACGGCATTTCATACTAGATATGGGCACTACGAGTTTATGGTCAAGCCATTCGGTCTGACTAATGCACCAGCGATCTTCATGGATCTCATGAATCGCGTATTTCAGCCGTATCTAGATCAGTTTGTTATAGTCTTCGTTGATGATATATTGATCTATTCGAGGAATAAAGAGGAGCATAGTCGTCATTTGAGGATAGCACTGCAAGTACTACAAGACAGAAAACTTTATGCAAAATTCAACAAGTGCAAGTTTTGGCTTGATAGGGTGGCTTTCTTAGGCCACATCATTTCAAGTGACGGCGTCGAAGTTGATCCAAGCAAAGTCGAGGCAGTGAAAGAGTGGCCAGTACCGAAGAGTGTTACCGAGATTCGCAGTTTCTTGGGACTAGTTGGCTATTATCGCAAATTCATCAAGGGATTCTCATCCATTGCAGTACCATTGACATCTTTGATTAAGAAGAATGCAAAGTTTATTTGGGGATCCGAGTGTCAAGACAGTTTTGACAAGTTGAAACAAGCCTTGATTTCAGCGCCAGTGTTATCTATTCCATCAGGGCAAGGGCGTATGTTCTATATACCGACACTTCTAAACTTGGTTTGGGCGCAGTTCTGATGCAAAATGACCGAGTTATATCTTATGCGTCGAGACAGTTGAAAATTCATGAGAAAAACTACCCTGCTTATGATCCTGAGCTTGTAGCAGTAGTTTTTGCATTGAAGATTTGTAGACACTACCTTTATGGGGAGAAGTGCAAAATATTCACCGATCATAAAAGTCTGAAATACTTCTTCACCCAAAAGGAACTGAATATGAGACAACGCAGATGGCTTGAGTTAGTAAAGCACTACGACTTTGAGATTAGCTATCATCCGGGGAAAGCTAATGTTGTGGCAGACGCACTGAGTAGAAAAGCAGCAATTATCACTCAATTATCACTTCAAAGAGTTGCAGTCCGAGATACAGCGGTTTGAGCTTACAGTCTATGCTAGGGGCGAGGCCCCTAATCTTGCCACATTATCTGTACAGTCGACTTTGAGAGACAGAATTCGTGATGGACAGTCTACCGATGAGCAATTGCAAAAGTGGAGAGCCAGAGATGAAGCCAAGGGTCGGAAATTATATTCAGAGGTGGATGTTATAGTTCGTTATCGAGATCGGTTATGGGTTCCTAGTGACGATTCTTTAAGTGATCTTATTATGAAGGAACCTCATGACACACCTTATTCCATTCACCCGGGTAGCACGAAAATATACAAAGATTTGCAGTTGTTATATTAGTTGCCAGATATGAAGAGAGACATTCTGAGATTTGTATCCGAGTGTTTGACGTGTCAACAAGTTAAAGCAGAGCATCAAAGACCAGTGGGAAAACTTAAGCCACTCCCAATTCCCGAGTGGAAATGGGAAAACATTACTATGGACTTTGTTGTGGGATTACCGAATACTGTTAAGGGGTTTAATGTCATTTGGGTGATAGTTGATTGTCTTACGAAATCAATGAATTTTCTACCTATTAAGACGACTTTTACCATGATTCAGTACGCTGACTTATATATTCGAGAGATAGTATATCTACATGGGATTCCTGTATTTATTGTGTCTGAGAGAGATCCGAGATTCACGTCATCTTTTTGGAAGAGCTTACATGCAGCGATGGGGACCAAGTTATTATTCAGTACAGCATTTCATCCTCAAACCGATGGTCAGTCTGAGAGAGTTATACAAATTATAGAAGATCTACTGCGGGCTTGTGTTATTGACTTCCAAGGCAGTTGAGAACCGAAATTACCTCTAGTGGAGTTTACCTACAATAATAGCTTCCAATCATCTATTGGGATGGCTCCTTTCGAGGCACTTTACGGAAAAAAAATGTAGATCTTCTATTCATTGGGACGAGGTTGGTGAAAGAAGAGAGATTGGTCCAGATGTGATTGAAGAGACTACCGAGCTTGTAGTCAAAATTCGTGACCGAATGAAGACGGAGCAAAGCCGACAAAAGCGTTATGCGGATAAAAGACGACGGGACTTAGAGTTTGCAGTGGGAGACAATGTATTTGTGAAAATAACACCTATGAAAGGTGTTATGCGTTTCGGCGAGAAAAGCAAGCTTAGTCCAAGATTTATTGGTTCATTCGAGATTTTAGGGAGGATTGGGACACTAGCTTATAGACTGGCGTTGCCACCAATGCTATCAGGAGTTCACAATGTGTCATATATTTCGATGCTGCGAAAGTACATGTCAAACCCGTCACATGTGCTAAACTATGAACCTCTACAATTGACTCCAAATATGACATATGAAGAAAGACCTGTCCAAATCTTGGCAAGGCAAGAAATGAGACTCCGAAACAAAGTCATTCCAATGGTCAAGGTCAAGTGGCTGAATCACTCGGAAGAAGAAGCCACTTGGGAAATCGAGAGAGACTTGAAGAATCGCTATCCAGAACTATTCGGTAAGATCTAATTTCGAGGACAAAATTTTATTTAAAGGGGGAGGAATTGTAAGGTCCAAAATTTAAGACGACGTAACCCAACGGCATGCAAATCTAAGAAATATGAGAAATAAGTAATTAATTGATTTAATTTCTTAATTGATTATGTGACATGCATGATTATATGTTACATATGATTTAATTGTCACGATGCATAAAACCTTATTTTTAAGGATTATTCAAGTTGCGACCGAAGAACGGAGACCGAGGGCTGAAAAACGTAAAATATTTTTATTAAATAATTATTTTTAATTGTTTAAAATATGATTGATGCTTTTACATATTTTGAAAATATTGGGTTTTGTGGTGATTTTCTACGCCGGGACGTAAATTTTATCGATGTTGGTTTTTCAACAAAAATACGAATTTTTTGGCAACCCGGCTATTAAATTCACAAACTTAACTTTGCTAAAACTATTTTAACATTTTAATTAAATCCTAATTAAGACTAATGGGCCTAAATTGTTGGCTTGATAGGCCTAAAGCCTTGTTAGTGATTAATTAGTATATATTATATGTTAAACCTCCCAACACCCTACGAAAAGCAAACGTCCACTTTTCTGAAATTGTGCACACCGAAAACACTCACCAAAGTACACAGCACACACAAAAAATTTTGAGGAAAAATTCGGTGGGAGCTTCAAGGAGATTTCAAACCACGGTTCTTGCTCCGTTCTTCGCAATCGTCAACGATTTTTCGTGCGTTTAAGACGCAAAGACACGCCTATTCTTTCCTTCAAAACATTATCACACCATATTATATTTTTATGCATGAAAAGTATGGAAATCAAGTAGCACTTTGAATTGTTTTCGAAATCGCATGTGTAGGGGTTCCAAACTTGAGTTTTTGATCACCAAAATCATGTTTATGTATTGTGCAAGGAGCTGCCATGATTAGGATCCAATCTAGTACTGTTTTTCATGAATATTAGAGTCCTATTTCATCACCATACACCCTGAAAACGTAAAACACGAAAGCTGGTAGCATAAATTCGAAATCATGCATCATGGGTGATCGGAGTTCTGAACTGGTGGCTTGGCTTGGCTAGGCTGGACCAGGACCAGACTGGAGTCTCGTGAGGGGTCTGAGGAAGAGTCCTAGCCATGATAAGACTCGAGCTAAGGGGCTTGGGAGGAGTCCTTGACAACAAGGACTCCTACCCGAGAACACTCAAGGGAGGCGCATGTTCTGTGATTTTGTGCAGGCTTGTGGGCTCGGTCCAGGGGGCATGGGCTAGGTCAGGTCGAGTCTTTAGGGTCCTTAGTGGGTTCACAACAGGTTGTCTTGGGGGTTGGGCTCGCTGGTAGGGTCCTGGAAACAACAAGGAAGAGTCCTAACACTAGTGGGGTTCTCGGCCAGTTTTTGGGTTGGGAGTTGGGGCTTTGTTTTTCTGTTTGGGAAGGTTTCCTTGGGTTCCTAAGGTCTAGTAGGGTGTCTAAGGGTGTTGGTCAGGGTCTGGTTTGTTCATTTTGGTTCGAGGGCGGCTAGAGAAAATCGAAGAATGACTCGGTGCTAACCAAATAGGGTCAAGCGAGGGTTTTCTAAACTTAAATAAATGAAAAAAGGGTCACGGGGGGTTGAGTCGTGGTTCAAAGGGCTAAAGTAATATAAAAAGACTAAGTTTAGAATTTAGGAATTTTATATTAAATTTTGGGATTTTTCGGGATTAAAACGCCTTAAAAACGTCTAATTACAAATTAATTAAAAAACCTAGGATTTAAGCTAAATAAAATTGTGGGAATTTTAATTTAAGCTTAAATAATTATTTGGGACATGTTAAAGTCAAAGAAAGAAAGAAAAAGTTAAAAACGTAAAATGTCACGTCCAGGGGTAAAACGATCTTTTTACACCGGAAAATTAATAAACGTCATGGCAGTGTCCTAAATGCTATTTTATATGTTAATATGATTATTTGCAATGATTATGGATGTTTATGATTTTTTATATGTTGAAATATGATTTTTAAATGTTCATGAAGTATTAAGTTTTAAATTGGACATTTAAAAGATATGTTGCATGCTTGGTTTCAAAAATAAAACGATATGTATATGCATGATTTTTATTAAGTGTTGATAACATGTCGAAGGACGTGATGGCATTGTGACTATTATATGTTGGAGATATCGTGAGGGTTATGGTCCCAGTGGGAGCCCGACGATCGTGTTTCCTTGGATAAATATAGGAATACGAATACGAATATGAATATGTTAATACGTTGGCCAAGGCCTAGTTGACCGGTGAGAATGTCGCTGGTGTCCCCGCCGCCCAGTACTGTTGTTTTATAGATGGATCCATCGCCCAATACGATTAAGAATACGAGTCACAATCACTCTCTGAATTCAACAAACACGAACAGGAATATGAATATGAATATGGATATGAATATGGATAAAAATATTGATATGGATATGAATATGAATATGTTTATTGTGGGGACCCGGACGCTAATTCATTTCCTTAATCGTTATTAATATCAAATACACAATTAAGTAATGTGGGACATAAAATTTTTTTAAAATGCAAAGCGGAAATGTAATGTAAATAGATCTGAAATACATATTAAACATAAACATACAACTCTTGTATTGTCTACAATAATTCAACTAGGTCCAACTACATATCATTGTTGAATCCTAATTTAATTCTGAGCCCGGATCTCCACGCTATCTAGTCCAGCCTCGTTTTCTTCTTGACCCTGATCCTGTCCCACCTGTTGTCATGCACACATACAAACAAGACAACAGCCGGATAACTCCGGTGGATATTATATTCTCAGTATAAACCATGTATACATGCAATCATATAATCAATGTAACAGCATATAAAAGATATTCATAACATGCATCCTAATTAAAACATGAATAAAGTATTCATCGCATGTACCATAATCCGAAACATGAATCAATATCAATAAAAAGTCATATTCAAATCAGGAACATAAATCCATGTACCATATTCAGGATTCATAAATCAATATTACTCAATGAATCACTTTCCGTGATTCTCCGACTCAGACTCGACTCAGTCCTAATCTAGGGATAACGATCAGAATAAGAACATACACCCACCTACACTCCCGATCGGGGTGGTGGTACGTTCTTATTCACAGACTTTGGCCCTTTCCATATCGAACATCAGTAATAGAACAACTCCAATTCTATCCACTTCGATATGACCAAACGTCCGATGTCCTGACCTATCTGTCAAAGACTATGGCACTTCTGCCATATTCCTATCCTGTGACAATGTGCAATGTGCCAGTGACGATTCTATCACTATCAGGCACTTCTGTCACAAGACCAATCATTTTCACATACTCTGAATTCAATCTGTCTCAAACCAGATTCATATCTGAACCGCTTCTCTGAACACAGAATTCATTAACCCATAAACAGGACTGAAGTATCTCCAAGATACGCACTCAATCAGATATAACTCTCAACCAGTCCTCTTCTACTGATATTTCAATTCTTTCAATCCCATCAGTGTCAGTCTGTATAGAGTTCTAAAATAAGAACAGTACCTGATATCGAATCAAGGCTGAAATCATTCTCCCTGATAGAAGGCAAATCTCTAATCTCATCTGGGAAGACTACAGCAGCTCTCCTGCTACTGGAAAATCAACTCATGGTATAGTCAATTTCAGTAATCAACTGAATGCATAAGGAATAACTCCATTCCTTTCGATAATCATCGAATCATCAATAATACGGATATTACAGGAATTCTAGATCTAGAATCCGTACCGTACATTGTTCATTCTTCGGCCATTTCAGGTCCGAATCTTACCATCTCTTAGAAAGAATCTACAATAGTTCTGTACTTGGTTAACATATCAATAGCCATAATGCGGTCAGAATCAGACAACACAAGTACAACACAATCTAACTCATTTTCATTCTCATTTTACTGCAGTATACAAAAGGTCACAGAATCTCACTGATATCAAATCCTCTCCCCAAAAGGAAAGAGATCAATACTACAGTAATATAGACCCAACAGATAAAGCATGTCTCAATGCAGTTCATACAAAATCATGTATAAGATTTTTAATATCTCTTAATGCATACGCAAGATACTCATAAAAGAACAATTACCTGTCACTATATCATCAAGTGCCTCCTGGGTGTACTGATTGATATTGGCACTGTTAAGACCATGATCAGTGGCTGAGAACAAAACCGATATCAGAAATTCATTTTTGCCCGAGTTTAGCAGATTATTGTATATGATTGTTGTTTTGAAATTGCTTGAGACTTGTTATTGTTCTAAAACAGTATGAGAGACAGATATATTGTTTGGAGGACATTACATTCGAAGATGATATAGCGGTTGATTTAAACAACGTCGAAAATGTGATCGGTTAGTCAGAATCGACAGTGACAGTATTGTCAGAAATTGCGTTTGATATTTTGAGTCTGATCCGATATTGTTGTTGTTCGAATTTGATACAGATTGTTGTATATTGTTGCAATTATATACAGTTCAAACCGACTCAGAACATCGATCAGAGTAACAGGTATGTGACAGAATCGCCTCCTTGTGCCGACTCTTTCAGATTTATACAACAGAATTCAATATCGATAATCAGAACAGGGTATCGAGCAGAATATCAGGTAAGTAACACTGTATTGTATGTTAATAACTGATTTATTTGTACCAGATATTTCGAATTTGAAATGACAGACATTGTCAGAAATGCGCAATAATCGATTCAGTGTACATCCTGATAGCAGAAAATGTTTTGATAGAAACAAATAAGATTAGATATGGCAGAGTTGGGACTGAAATATCTAGCTTGCCGACAGATGAAGACAGAAAGATAAAAACCAAGAGATTGGTTATATAGATTATTGGTTTCTGAAATAGAAATGGGAGTACATGTCCATGAACTTTGTGACAAAACTACTGAAATCGTTTCCCCAAATTGTGCTATAATGTGATTGTGATTGACAGATTGCTCGAATTTGCATACGTTCTGCTGTACAGGAATACGTACAGACATGACTAGACGACTGGGAATCATGTCAGAAAAGAGAAGAGAATACACTGAATGCCAAAGTTGATTATATTATACCATGATTTTCGCTGGATTTTGTACTTTTGGCAGAATATTCAATAACCTCTTTTACCTATCGTCTACATATCGATGGATAGTCGGAGCGAACTATCCAAATACTGGACGATATCTGTAGAGCTGTAGTGCTGGATGTTAGCACTAGTTGATACGATGTATTGTCACCTTGTGAATGATTGTACTACGATAGCTATCAAAGGAGTATTGAAATAGCTTCAGTCGAGGTATTGTACAGTGAGAATTATAAATTTCCTGTATTTAGAGATAATATCTAGGAGATACCTGAGATTAGATTTAATAGGATCAGAGATATGACAAAGAAAATGCAGCTGATTCAGAAGGAAATGAAGACAAGCATATCAATTCATTCATTAATTGCAAATATCAATGCAATAAAATAAAGTATGTGATTTAGGGAAACTCGAGTCAAACCTCACTCGAGTTGTGCAATCCCAACTCAACATTAATTTATACCTTTATCTTCTCGGTCCGACGAAGACGAAGTCTCGAATTCAACTCTGTCCATACCCAATCTGGTAATGACAATAGCGAATAGATACAATATCAGTAATTAACTCAGTTCAACCCGTTTTGATCAATACTCAAATCAAAACCTAGCTCCAGTGGTTCTAGCCCGAGTTATGCCGGAGTTTATTGCAGAACCTGTGGAGGGAGACATCCCACAGAGCAATGCCAAGGAGTATTTGGTAGTTGCCATATTTGCAGATAGTCCGGACACTTTGCTAGAGTTTGTCCCCAGAGAGGTTCCCGAAGATTTCAGGGAGCAAAATCATCTAGTTGTAGTGACCGAGGAACAGACACAGGAGGCACTTGATGATATAGTGACAGGTAATTGTTCTTTTATGAGTATCTTGCGTATGCATTAAGAGATATTAATACATCTTATACATGATTTTGTATGAACTGGATTGAGACATGCTTTATCTGTTGGGTCTGTATTACTGTAGTATTGATCTCTTTCCTTTTGGGGAGAGGATTTGATATCAGTGAGATTCTGTGACCTTTTGTATACTGCAGTAAAATGAGAATGAAATTGAGTTAGATTGTGTTGTACTTGTGTTGTCTGATTTTGACCGCATTATGGCTATTGATATGTTAACCAAGTACAGACCAGATGATTTTGCTCCGTGAAATCTTCGGGAACCTCTCTGGGGACAAACTCTAGCAAAGTGTCCGGACTGTCTGCAAATATGGCAACTACCAAATACTCCTTGGCATTGCTCTGTGGGATGTCTCCCTCCACAGGTTCTGCAATAAACTCCGGCATAACTCGGGCTAGAACCACTGGAGCTAGGTTTTGATTTGAGTATTGATCAAAACGGGTTGAACTGA
Source organism: Primulina huaijiensis (assembly GCF_012295235.1). NCBI lineage: Eukaryota > Viridiplantae > Streptophyta > Magnoliopsida > Lamiales > Gesneriaceae > Primulina > Primulina huaijiensis. The sequence goes on from NW_027361255.1 coordinate 16,107, forward strand.
GTTAATTACTGATATTGTATCTATTCGCTATTGTCATTACCAGATTGGGTATGGACAGAGTTGAATTCGAGACTTCGTCTTCGTCGGACCGAGAAGATAAAGGTATAAATTAATGTTGAGTTGGGATTGCACAACTCGAGTGAGGTTTGACTCGAGTTTCCCTAAATCACATACTTTATTTTATTGCATTGATATTTGCAATTAATGAATGAATTGATATGCTTGTCTTCATTTCCTTCTGAATCAGCTGCATTTTCTTTGTCATATCTCTGATCCTATTAAATCTAATCTCAGGTATCTCCTAGATATTATCTCTAAATACAGGAAATTTATAATTCTCACTGTACAATACCTCGACTGAAGCTATTTCAATACTCCTTTGATAGCTATCGTAGTACAATCATTCACAAGGTGACAATACATCGTATCAANCATCAAGTGAATCAAACAGTATCTCTATATCATCTAACCAATTCTCACAATCCTCAGATGTCTCAGTACCCTTCAAAATCGGCGGTTGAAATAACTGAAACCTCTTCAACTGTGTCTCCATCAGACTTTCTGACACATCTATCTGATCAGTCGAAGTACTACCTCGTTCTGGAATTCTTCGAGGAGGAATATCTGATGATTACAAGAGTCAGCAATCATATGAGACAATTCCGTCTCAGTTCCTTTCTGATCAGCTTACCCCTGATCAAGACTCGGTTCTGATTCATCCTCAAATAATACACATGACCAAATCAACTCAGATATCCAGGTAACATGTATTTAAACGCAGTAAAACATAATATCATGCTAGCATACACAATGTAATTCTACATCATAATATATCACATGCTGGCAAACACATGTAAGGAAAGAAAGCTCATTATACCCCGCTCACTAGCTTCTATCTCAGTCCAAGAACCTACAGTTCTAGAACCTACTGTTCTGGAACCTAATGCTCTGATACCACCTGTTGTGGGGACCCGGACGCTAATTCATTTCCTTAATCGTTATTAATATCAAATACACAATTAAGTAATATGGGACATAAAATTTTTTTAAAATGCAAAGCGGAAACGTAATGTAAATCGATCTGAAATACATATTAAACATAAACATACAACTCTTGTATTGTCTATAATAATTCAACTAGGTCCAACTACATATCAGTGTTGAATCCTAATTTAATTCTGAGCCCGGATCTCCACGCTATCTAGTCCAGCCTCGTTCTCTTCTTGACCCTGATCCTGTCCCACCTGTTGTCATGCACACATACAAACAAGACAACAGCCGGATAACTCCGGTGAGAATTATATTCTCAGTATAAACCATGTATACATGCAATCATATAATCAATGTAACAGCATATAAAAGATATTCATAACATGCATCCTAATTAAAACATGAATAAAGTATTCATCGCATGTACCATAATCCGAAACATGAATCAATATCAATAAAAAGTCATATTCTAAACATGTACTAAAATCAGGAACATAAATCCATGTACCATATTCAGGATTCATAAATCAATATTACTCAATGAATCACTTTCCGTGATTCTCCGACTCAGACTCGACTCAGTCCTAATCTAGGGATCCCGATCAGAATAAGAACATACACCCACCTACACTCCCGATCGGGGTGGTGGTACGTTCTTATTCACAGACTTTGGCCCTTTCCATATCGAACATCAGTAATAGAAGCAACTCCAATTCTATCCACTTCGATATGACCAAACGTCCGATGTCCTGACCTATCTGTCAAAGACTATGGCACTTCTGCCATATTCCTATCCTGTGACAATGTGCAATGTGCCAGTGACGATTCTATCACTATCAGGCACTTCTGTCACAAGACCAATCATTTAATACCTGCTATCTGCAAATATCAATGCAATAAAATAAAGTATGTGATTTAGGGAAACTCGAGTCAAACCTCACTCCAGTTGTGCAATCCCAACTCAACATTAATTTATACCTTTATCTTCTCGGTCCGACGAAGACGAAGTCTCGAATTCAACTCTGTCCACACCCAATCTGGTAATGACAATAGCGAATAGATACAATATCAGTAATTAACTCAGTTCAACCCGTTTTGATCAATACTCAAATCAAAACACAATCTGATCAATGTCAATAGACATATGGTACCACAATACAATCTCAATAATGAATCTGATCAAATGTCAATATGCTGATGTTTCAACAATATAACAATACAGTCTCGATAACCCCGCCAATCTCAACATCACAGAAATAATACCAGAACTCATAATCAGTATCGGTACAACTCATAATCAATAACAATGCAACCCTGATATCAAGTCTTTATCAAATAAATTCCGAAAATCATAACAATTACATAAACAATCTATTCTTCGATCTGACTTCAAATATACGATGTCTACTATATCAGAAACATCATATATGATTCATATTTGTTTCTGACACCATCATAATTTCAAATCATGTCTAAATGTAACAAAACTTACGTCCAGTTGCAGCCTGCGTCGATAGGAACACGATACCGCAATCGGATTTAAAATCTAACGGACGGATCGCGTAAGGATTTTCAACCTTTCTTTGAAGCCTTCCTCGTTCCTTTCCTTCTTATCCTCGGAAGAGTGAAATGCTTGTTATATATATTGTATTGCATGGTGAATGATACGTGGCTCAATTTCACCAAACTTAGGTGGCGCTCGGGCAGTTAAACATTACCGCTCGGGCGCGGAATGTTCTGTCCGAGCTTTCCNCATTGTGACTATTAGATGTTGGAGATATCGTGAGGGTTATGGTCCCAGTGGGAGCCCGACGATCGTGTTTCCTTGGATACATATAGGAATACGAATNATCTACCGCTCGGGCGCCGCACCTTCTGCCCGAAACATAATCCTATTTAACACTGGCGCTCGGGCGGTTCTTTTCTACCGCTCGGGCGCCACTCTTTCTGTCCAAAATTTACACACTTCATATGTTTTGCCCAAAACTGATCTCGGAGTAATCCGTTTATAATCTTATCAAATCATAATCAATAATCTCCGCTTAATCATGATATAAAATCTCGGGCATTACATTTATGCATCATGAAAATGTTATGAAAACGTCATGAAAATGTTTTTATCTAAAGTTTATGCATTGTCATGAAAAAGTTATTTTAACTACAAATATTTTTCACTGTTGCATGTGGTCTTATATGTGTTACTTGTTACCAAGGATATGTTGTCTTGAGTCTTTAGACTCACTAGGTGTGTTGATGCAGGTGAATACGATATTAATTTTGTGGGAGGTCTTGATGGTTGACCCGAATGGACTAAAGTTGCACATAACCCGAGGACCAGCGCTTCTATTTTCCGCATTTAAGTTTATGATTTTATATTAAAGATTTTTATGAAGTTTTATTTTTTTGAGAGATTTTGAGAGGTTTACTATGGGCTACACTTTCAACATTATTTGCTTTTTAGGTTTGGTAAAATGATTAATGACTTCATGTTTAGTCCATTTTCTTTGGGATTTACAAAAAATAGTTGGATGTTTTATTTTAAAATGTTGCAAAATTAATTTATATATATGTATATGTATCGGCCGAAAGTCTGAGAGTTTAAAAAAAAATTCTAGTACTTTTTAAGAAAACGAATAAGCAGACGTTTCAAAAGGCTCGGCGAAGGGGCTATGGGCTGGGCTAGGTTAGATCTTTAGGGTCCTAGGAGGTGCTTGAGGGGATGGTTCGAGGGTTGGCTCGGTGGTTGGGGCCCTAGCAACAAAAACGTGAGTTGTGGCAGCAAGGGAGCGCGATGGTTGTTGCCACTGGTTCAGGAGCTTCGCTGCTGGATTTTTGGGGATGGCTTGGTCTGGGCTTGGTCTGGGCATGGTCCAGGGAAGGTTAGTGTCATGAAGGGTTAAGTGGTTAAGGGTTGGAGGTGTCCTACTGGACAAGGAAACCTAATACACCTAGTATACTAACATACGCACACAAGCAGAATGTTGGGTCAAGTTTCAGAAGTATTTTGGGAGGAATCAGGGCTGGTTTTACGGGCTTGGTTTGGTCAAGAAGGTTCCACGCTAGATGGGTTGGCTCGGGTTTGGCCCGAGGTGGCTCGGGCGTGGCTCGAGTATTTTGGGAGATGGCTCGGTGTTTTCGTCGATGTGTCAAAAACGAAAATTAAAGAACTAAAAATGAATCCATGGGTCCACAGGTGTGGCTCATGCCTTGGAAAAGTAGAATAAATAATAAAAATGCTATGTTTAAAATTTGGGATCAAAATAATGAGATTTGGATTTATTCGGGATTTAATCGCCGCACGAAATGCTAATTAACGAATTAATTGAAACGGCAAATTTTTAGCTTTACAAAATTATGGAAAATTATATTTAAGTTCAAATAATTATTAAAAGTCTAAGTTTTTAATTTGGGAATTTTATACTAAGGTTTGGTTTAATTCGAGATTAAAACGCAGTAATACGTCTTATTTAAAGATTAATTTAAAAGTCATCGATTTAAGCCAAATAAAAATACGAGAAAATTCACGTAAGCTTAAATAATTATTTGCGACATGTTAGAGTCAATGAAATTAAGAAAATGTCAAGAACGGGAAATTTTACGTCCAGCAGTAAAACACTCATTTTACACCTAGAAATTAGTAAACGTCATGGTAGTGTCCTGAATGCTGTTTTATATGCTAATAGGATTATTTTCAATGATGATGTATGTCTATGAATTTTTATATGTTAATATGTCAATTTTAAAGGTTTATGGAATTTTTTTGTTCATGGATTTTTATGTTAAAATGTTTATTTTAAAAGTTTATGATTTAAATGTTTATTTTAAACGTTTATGATGTTAAAATGTTTATGGCTTTTTATGATTTTGATATGTTAAAATGTTTATTTTAAACATTTATGGATTTTTATGATTTAACATTGGAATTTAAAAGATATGTTGCATGCTTGGTTTAAAAGAAAAACGATATTATATGCATGTTTTATTAAGTGATGGAAATACGAATGTTGAAGGACGTGAAAGGATTGTGACTAAATATGTTGGAGATATCGTGAGAGTTATGGTCCCAGTGAGAGCTCGACGATCGTATTTCCGTGGATACGGATACTACGAATACGAATAT
>NW_027361257.1:0-405 GCF_012295235.1 Primulina huaijiensis
TCCATTTTGTTGAGGCGTCCTGGCAGCTGAATATTCATGATGAATACCCTGTTCATCTAGATAAACCTCAAGAGTCTTGTTAGTAAATTCAGTACCTCGATCACTTATGATTCTAATGACAGAAACTGATTTTTCATTTTGAATCTTTTTCAGAAGTTTGATCAGGAGGCTACTGGTTTGATCTTTTCCAGCAAGAAAGATTACCCAAGTAAATCTAGAAAAATCATCAACAACAACAAGGGTGTACCTCATTCCCCCTAAGCTCATGATAGAGATTGGACCAAATAAGTCCATATGTAAGAATTCTAAACACCTTGAGGATGATTTGCTGCCTTTATTTTTGAAACTAGATCTTACTTTCTTACCAAGTTGACATGCAGAACATACTTGATTCTTAACAAAATT
>NW_027361258.1:0-311 GCF_012295235.1 Primulina huaijiensis
ATCGATCTCTATTTGCCCCAGAAAAAGCGTCCCACGCTTCGTGCGGAAGACAATGGGTGCTGCTTTGGCATTGCCCATGCAGCTCCTGAAGTCGACATGGAATGCTACCTGGTTGATCCTGCCAGTAGTCATATGCTTGTCTCAAAGATTAAGCCATGCATGTGTAAGTATGAACTAATTCAGACTGTGAAACTGCGAATGGCTCATTAAATCAGTTATAGTTTGTTTGATGGTACCTGCTACTCGGATAACCGTAGTAATTCTATAGCTAATACGTGCAACAAACCCCGACTTTTGGGAGGGACGCATTT
>NW_027361259.1:0-606 GCF_012295235.1 Primulina huaijiensis
AGGCACGCCTAAATCTCCCTTTTCTCATCCATCATATCATAATAACGTTTTAATTATTGTATGCATGAAGAGCACGAATTTATCTCTGAAATTTTCAGATTTTTGCACGTATGTGTGTTGAACTCATGATTTTGAATCCCGTAAATTGTTTTATGCATGTAAGGGGCTGCCAGGATGTTATGACATGATCAAGAGATGTTTTTACATGAATTTAAAAGGTCCTAAACTCACTTAAATTGCTGCACCATAAGCTGTACACAGAAAATCGGTTTTTGCTGTCAGGAAGCTTTAGGGGATTCGGTGTTCATGTTTTAATGGGAAGGCTGGCCTGGGCTGGGGCTCATGACTAGCCTAGGGTCTGTTGGTGTCAGGGGGAGAGTCCTAGCCATGCTAGCACTCAGTCTGGAAGGGCAGGGAGGAGTCCTTGCAAGCAAGGATTCCCACCCGAGAAGCTGCACCTTGAGGTGCAGACTTCGTGCGATCAGTATAGGGTAGGGGCTCGGTCCAGGGCTCGTGGGCTGGGCTAGGTCGAGTCACTAGGGTCCTAAGAGGGTGCACTATGGTCTGGGCAGGGGCTAGAGTGGCCTGGCTGGCCGCTGGTTCAAG
>NW_027361260.1:0-439 GCF_012295235.1 Primulina huaijiensis
CCTAACCCACCTTGACATCTTCCTGGACCCATAAAACTCACGGCCTTAGCCCCATGTAGCCCACACTACCAGCTCGATCGCTAGAGACCCAAAAGCGCCTCAACCACACTCCCTTGCACTTGGTGTATTTTTGCTGCTCAAGGGTTCGGTCCAGCAGTGCTAGGGCCCTCACGAACATGGTTTGGACCCATCAGAAGTAGACCCACTGCCTGGACTCACCCTTGCACCCACAGCTTCCTCCCTTACCCTCGATCTACCCAAAAGCCGAGCCACCCCATGGAACGTTCTCTTGATCTTACCAATCCCAGCAACCCTGATCGATATGGCTCCCCCAAACACAACGTGACACCAATATCCGACTCTTAGCAACCCATCACAGCAACCCCTTGCACAAATTATCAAAACCGTGAGTAGCAAAGCATGAAAACGCAATAATAAA
>NW_027361261.1:0-635 GCF_012295235.1 Primulina huaijiensis
TTACAGAGATGTGAGCCACAGCCGGTATCTAATACACAAGAAGTAAAGTTAATTGAAATGTTTACTTCAATGTAGAACATACCATTTCCAGAACCTTTCTGGGCAAGATATTCTTTGCAATTACGCCTCAAATGTCTAGGCTTCTTGCAGTGATGACAAACATCAGCAGTCTTGTCAGCCTTAACTGGTGTGGCTGCCATAACGGGATTCAGAGATTGCCTCATCAAGGGCACGTTCTTCTTGGGAGGTTGGAAAGAACGCTTCTTTCCCTTCCCATGTGGATCAGTCTTCGTACCAGATGAAGAACCCACATAAAGAACCAACTTCTCTTTCTTGATGGTGGATTCAAACGTAACAAGCATATTCACCAACTCCTCAAGGATCGGCTCTAGCTTGTTCATGTTGAAATTCACCACAAAAGGATCAAATGAGCTAGGCAGTGACAAGAGCAACACGTCGGTGGTCAACTCCGATGGCAACATAAGATCCATGCCAACGAGCTTGTCCACAAGCCCAATCATCTTTAGGCCATGCTCATGGACCAAGGCCCCATCTCGCATGCGCAAAGTGATCAGCTCCTTGACGGTTGAATGCCTAAGAGGCCGTGTCTGCTCACCAAAGAGCTCCTTGAGATG
>NW_027361262.1:0-227 GCF_012295235.1 Primulina huaijiensis
GGTATGGACAGATTGGAATGCGAGACTTCGTCTTCGTCAGACCGAAAGGACAAAGGTATAAATCAATGTGAATCGGGAGATCGACTTAAGTCAGATTGGACTTTAGTTTCCCTAAATCACATACTTGTATGTTATTGCTTTTCATACATTTGTATCATTTGAATGAATATGCTTTGTTTATGGATTTATAGAAAAGCATAGAATAGTAGATAGCTATTGAGTGAGAG
>NW_027361263.1:0-590 GCF_012295235.1 Primulina huaijiensis
GAAGACAACACAAGAAAATACAACTTTTTTGTTGAAAGTATTTTCGGAAAATGGACGGATTGATACCAGAATTTAAAAATCCAAAAGATCAGGTATCAAGAGCTTGCTGTCATGGAACCGTGACTTTACTAGTTTGATTGCTGTCAAATAATGGATCCAATGGCTATGAGGCTAACCATGGTCCATGATAGACATGTTAAGGTGTTGTATGAGTCATGGCTAAGGGCCCTTAGCCAACCATGAACCATACAAACCCATAAACCAACAACGAACTACCCACGCAAATGTTACTGTCAAACGCGACCAACCTGAGTTGTTTCTGTCCAAACGATTTGGGACATGGCTCAAGCCACTTGGGGACAACTTGACCACGTCCTATGCTTGCTAGGGAAGGGTCCTAGCCATGGCTACTGGCCCTAGGCCAGCCATGGCTCGAACACTATCCTACGAAACCCATTGACAGCAAATGAACCCCAAATGTGACACTTGTTTCTTACCTACTGATTTGAGCACTTAACTTACTGTTTTGGGGCTTGAACCCTTGATCAAACTTGACCCTAACACACCCTAGGACATGACCATAAGCAGCC
>NW_027361263.1:674-2033 GCF_012295235.1 Primulina huaijiensis
GTGCTAGGGAGAGTGGAGAAGGTGGTGAATGCTTGTGGTCAAATAAGGTGGTGCATTGGGAGTAAATGATGTCAAGTTGGGGGACATGCATGTTGAATGGTTGTCATTTGCTTTCTTGTTGTTGGGGGAGTTAAATGGTGTCAAGTTGGGATTGTGTGGAGTAGAATATGACCGAGAGTTGGCTACCCAATTGTGTAGGATTTGTTTAAGTTTTGCTAAATAGAATCCTAGGTTAGATAAGCTTGATTAAAAGTTAATTAAGCACAATCTAGATGAATTAAGAAGTCTATAATTAAATTGGTGATTAATTAATTAAAGTAGACTTAAATCCACTTGATTTCAACAAAATAAATTATTTCTTAGCTTGAAATAAATTTAGGAATATTTTTGGATCATAAAATTTATCTCCGATTTCCTATCTCCGGTCCGGTCTCGCGTATATATCTAAAAAGCTAAAATTTGAAATACGCGATTTAAAATCCTTAAAAATAACGTAAATGATTTAAATGCAATTAAATCTACAATTTCTTAAAATAATAACCATTTAAAATTAAATAATAGAAATTTTGCACATATGTACGCATATTGGTTGTTTCGGTACTACAACACTCCCCCCCTTAAATAAAATTTCGTCATCGAAATTAGAACTCACCGAATAAATCTGGAAAGCGACTCCGCATCTCTGACTCTGACTCCCAAGTAGCTTCCTCATCGGAATGATTAAGCCACTTGACCTTCACTGATTTGATCACCTTGTTTCGAAGCTTCTTCTCTTTACGTTCTAAGATCTGCACTGGTCTCTCTTCATAAGACAAGTTCGGAGAAAACTGCAACGACTCAAAATTCAACACATGACAAGGGTTCGCTAAATATTTCCTCAACATCGACACATGGAACACATTGTGTACTCCGGCCAGATTCGGCGGAAGAGCAACATGATATGCTAATGTCCCAACTCTGTCGAGGATCTCAAATGGTCCGATGAACCTCGGACTAAGCTTCCCCTTCTTTCCGAATCTCATGACACCCTTCATCGGTGCTATCTTCACGAAAACATGGTCGCCAACGGCAAACTCTAGAACTCTCCTCCTCCGGTCGCCATAACTCTTCCGTCGACTCTGAGCAGTCCTTATCCTGTCACGGATATTGACTACTGTATCGGCTGCCTGTTGAATAATCTCCGGACCCAACTCTGATCTCTCACCTACTTCATCCCAATGAATAGGCGATCTGCACTTTCTTCCGTACAGTGCTTCATAAGGAGCCATACCTATAGACGACTGAAAGCTGTTGTTATAGGTAAACTCCACTAAAGGCAACTTCGATTCCCAGCTCCTTGAGAAATCGATGACACAAGCA
>NW_027361264.1:0-420 GCF_012295235.1 Primulina huaijiensis
CCAAGCACGCTTAACTTCGGAGTTCTGATGGGATCCGGTGCATTATTGCTGGTATGATCGCACCCGACAACTATTGGGCTGTTTATTCATATATCCCTCGAGCACGTGTGGACCAGGAGGAGAGAGACAACGCGCGGCACTGCTCTCGCCCCATCAGAACCCCGAAGTTAAGCGTGCATGCGCGAGGGCAGCACTAGGATGGGTGACCTCCCTGGGAAGTCCTCGTGTCGCGACCATTTACGTGACTTATGACTAAAACTGTAGAAATAATTGTCTCCGGAGTAATCTGCACGCCCTTTCGTATAGAACCGGATCACAACGACAAAAATCGCCGAATGTTTCGAGAAAATATAATATAAAGAAAAAAATTAGTACAAAAATAAGAAATTAGCGAAGCTAAAGCCATTGCTATGCCAGAGT
>NW_027361265.1:0-249 GCF_012295235.1 Primulina huaijiensis
ACTGAAGATCAACCAAATCCAAAGATGATACACAATCCACAAAATATTTTGTTTCGTAATTTTTGACTGGCAATCCACCTTTTTTCTCATTTTGTGATAATACATTATTGAAATCTCCCATCAAAATCCACGGAGAGTCACATGTACTACCAAATAATTGCAAATCAGCCTAAAGATCTCGTCTTTGCACAATCGTATTAAACTCATACACAAATGATGCACAAAACTTGTTATTAGTAACTAAACAAA
>NW_027361266.1:0-599 GCF_012295235.1 Primulina huaijiensis
AACGCTTGGACGAAATTCCTTTTCCAAACTGCCTCCTTTGCTGCACCCGATGCAGCAATGTATTCGGCCTTAGTGGTGGAATCCGCAGTACTGTCTCGCTTGGAACTCTTCCAAGAGACAGCAGGACCAATGAGCATGAATACGAACCTAGAGGTTGACTTTGAGTCATTGATATCGCTTTGGAAGCTAGAGTCGGTATAGCCTTCCAATTTCAGTTCTCCACCCCATAGACCAATAAAAACTTACTGGTCCTTCTCAATTACTTGAGGATGTCTTTCACAGTTTTCAAGTGTGGAAGACCAGGGTTCGATTGATATCTATACACTACACTTAGTGCTAAACCCACGTCAGGACGTGTAGATATCATCCCATACATGATGCTACCAATCGCAGATGCATAAGGAATGCTCGTCATCGCCGCTATCTCTGCATCAGTCTTGGGAGACATAGACATGGATAGGGACACGCCATGACACATTGGTAGATGTCCTCTCTAGGACTCATCCATCGAGAACCGCTTCACGATGGTATCATGTATGTGGACTGGGTGAGACCAAGCAATCTTCTTGAACTATCTCTATAGATCTGTATTCCCAATA
>NW_027361266.1:1617-2143 GCF_012295235.1 Primulina huaijiensis
TGGGGATGATAGAAACAATATCCAACTTAGTTCCTTGGATATCCCACAAAGTTACATAAAATGGATCAACAATCCAATTTTATCTCCCACTACCTGCTTCACATAAGCAGGGCCCCCATATTCTAAGACAAGAATATTTGGGAGACTTACTCATCCATATCTCATATGGTGTCTGCCTTTAAATGGACATTTAGTGGAATATCTTTCAATTTTAAGTTATAGAGATCGTCTTCAAGTTCACCAGTACCAATCAAACATTCATTCTTGTAAATATTGCAAACAACTTTGCCAAATAAACAAGAATATCCATCTTTATCAACATAGAAATGGAAACAATGTTTTCTTACCAAATCAGGTACAAACAAAACATCTCTTAAAAATTAACTTAAAATTATCGTTCAACAATAAGTAAACATCTTCCAAGCCTTGGCAGCAACTCTTGCCCCATTGCCCATTCTCAAGAAGGTTTCACCTTCCCTAGGCCTCCTACTTCTTCCCATCACCTGCAACTCATTACAGAGATGTG
>NW_027361267.1:0-440 GCF_012295235.1 Primulina huaijiensis
TCCTCTACGAGAACCGCAACCAGTAGCAGGTCGGGCACTAGAACATGGCAGTACTTTGAATGACTCTATGGATGTTACTGCAACCCCGATGGAGACTCTGCTGAAACGGTTTCAGTCGTTCCGACCGCCGACATTGAAGGGTACGGAAAATTCAGTTGAGTGTGAAAGCTGGTTAGATGACGTTGAGATGTTATTTGAGTCCCTTGATTATACTGATGAGCGGCGAGTGAAGTTGATTGGGCACCAATTGCAAGAGGTTGCCAAGAACTGGTGGATTACCACGAAGAGAGCCTTGGAGCATCGTGGTACAGAGGTCACTTGGAAGGTGTTCAAGACAAAGTTCTATCAGCGATTCTTTCCCATCTCCTACCGAAAGGACAAAGGTGCTGAATTTTCCAACCTGAGACAGGGACAACTGAACATCGAAGAATATGTCGCTA
>NW_027361268.1:0-515 GCF_012295235.1 Primulina huaijiensis
TGGAAGTGAGTTGGGCAAATAGAGTATTTATTGTGTTGATATGGTTGGTCATCGATGAGGATTCTGCCATCCGAAGAGTATAAAGTCTTCTCTTTAGGAAAATCATGTTGTGTAGCGACTTGACCTCGTACATCTTTGTCAGAGTATCCCAGATAACTTTTGCTGTTTTTATCACAGAGATACTTGACAATACTTCGTCTGCTATAGCCAAGTGTAAATTGGCGACAGCATTGTCATTCATCTCATTCCACTTTCCATCATCCGTAATCTCCACCGGTCTATCTCCAATAGCCGCCAAGCAATTCTTCTTTCTTGAAACTACTTGTATCTTTATTTTCCATAGAATAAAATTGCTTCCGTTGAACTTTGCTATCTCGTACCTTCCCGTCATTATGTCTACAACAATTTTAGTAGACTGGACAAAATAATCCCGCCTTAAATAAAAAATCTCAAAAAAATCTTTTTCTGACGTAGAAGATCAGTCTAGGCTGCAACCACAGAGCATACTCAGAATT
>NW_027361269.1:0-476 GCF_012295235.1 Primulina huaijiensis
AATCGAATTGCGACCTTCGTAGTCCGATTTCTCGGGGAAACAGAACCTTACCGAAAGCGGAAAATCGCAAATTAGAGGGTCTTAGAGAAAGAATTCGGCTAAAAGCTCGCCGGCTCATTGCATAGTAATGAGTCTCGTCCGTTGGCCCGTCTACAATCAAATTATCCTACGATTTTTTCCAAATCCAAAACGGCCCGAGCTACGTCAATTTAACATGTCTTATCCAGTCCCGATCGAGATCGTGATGATTGGAGCAAAAAATCATCTGTAAAAAAGAAAAAAAGAATCAAAAATAGAAAAAAACGAAAAAAAAAGAGCAACACGTGGACTTCCCAGGGGGTCACCCATCCTATTAATGCTCTCGTCCAAGCACGCTTAACTTCGGAGTTCTGATAGGATCCGATATATTAGTGCTGGTATGATCGCACCCAACATTTAGAGGGTTGTTTATTCATATATCCCTCGAGCACGAGTGG
>NW_027361270.1:0-730 GCF_012295235.1 Primulina huaijiensis
TGAACATAATCACAACTAGCATAGACAAAAGAACAAAATATCTCTTTCGACAAGAAAGAAGCAGAGACTCTGAGATGGAGGAACTGAGCATGATCAAAAACACACTCCACCTTCACCTCAGCAGCAAAAAAAACCCAGATATGACCGGAGAGATTAGAAATGACTCCAGAAAACCCCAAACGGCGAGCCATGTATCTCTGATCCATATCAATCATGGGCTCCAAAACAGCCAAAACCTTAATCTGTTTCTCCTTCACAAAGGCATGTAGCCTCTGCTGGGACTCCGAACCCCGAAGTCCCCGGATATTCCAGATTAAACAATTCATGGGGAACGAGTGGAAGAATGATCCGATCGCTTTTTACGCGATCGCCGGCCATCATCCTGAGGTCTTTTCCTGGGATCGGACATGTCAGTGTCCAGAATACTACACTCGGACCCACAACTAACACCAGACACAGAATGTCGATCAAAATCCTGATCAGGATCATCAGTCGACATATGACTGGGAATCATCTCCAGAATGGGGGAACCCTGTCGAGCAATCAGCTCGTCCAACATAGAAGTGGCATCAGCAGGGGATGCAGGAAAGGATGGAACCGAGTGACTGCTATGATTTTCAATACAAACCTCCGGGGGAACAAACACAGTCACCACATCTGGGCGTGGAGATCCAAGGTCATTCATGCAATCAACATAAGGAACACTCTCATCGTCCTCAGCCACCAGGAC
>NW_027361271.1:0-844 GCF_012295235.1 Primulina huaijiensis
CCATACTAAACCTCTCAAAAATATCTCAAAACATAAATAAATAGTATTAAAATCTTTAACATAATTCTTGAGTCAAAAGTCGTAAATGCGGAATAATAGAAGCGCTGGTCCTCGGGTTGTGTGCGCCATCAGTCCAGTCAAATCATTCGTCTAGACCTCCCTCAACCTCACCTGCATCAATCACACCTAGTGAGTCTAAAGACTCAACACACCATAATCTTTATAACAAATAATACATATAAAATCACATGCAACAGTGAAAAATACTTTTACGTAAAATAACTTTTCATGACATGCATAACTAAATCTTACTCTTTTGTTCATTTTTTTCCTTATCATGACATAAAAACATTTTAACATGATCATAAACATTTTTCTTTTCCCTTTTTTCTTTTCCTTTTCCTTTGTTGAATTCAGATCGTTAATTGTGACTTTCCTGACATGACATGACATTATCGATGGATCCATCTACATAAAACCACAGTACTGGGCGGCGGGGGACACCAGCAACACTCTCACCGATCAACTGGGCCCTGGCCTATCATGATCGAACAGAAATACGATCGTCGGGGTTCCCTCGGGGGCCTTTTCCCATAAATGGGTTCCCTCTAGGGCCTTTTCCCCTCACGATATTCCCATTCTTATCGTTACCACATATTCGTAATGATGAAAATACGATCGTCGGGCTCCCACTGGGACCATAACCCTCACGACATCTCCAACATTATCGAATTAGTCACAATTACTTCACTTCCTTCAACATTTTACATTCTCATCACTTTATAAAAATCATGCATACCATAACATTTTGTTTTTGAAACCAAGCATGCAACATGTCTTTTAA
>NW_027361272.1:0-456 GCF_012295235.1 Primulina huaijiensis
ATTCTGAGTTATACCGATATCGATTATGAGTTCTGGTATTATATCAGTGATGTTGAGATTGACGGGGTTATTGAGACTGTATTATTATGCCGTCGAAACATCAGCAGATTGACATTTGATCAGATTCAGTATTTATTGAGATTGTATTGTGGTACCGTATGTCTATTGACATTGATCAGATTGTGTTTTGATTTGAGTATTGATCAGAACAGGTTTTGAACTGAGTTATATACTGATAATGTATCTATTCGATATTGTCATTGCCAGATTGGGTATGGATAGAGTTGAATTCGAGACTTCGTCTTCGTCGGACCGAGAAGATAAAGGTATAAATTAATGTTGAGTTGGGATTGTACAACTCGAGTGTGGTTTGACTCGAGTTTCCCTAAATCACATACTTTATTTGATTGTATTGATATTTGCAATTAATGAGTGAATTGATATGCTTGTTCTATT
>NW_027361273.1:0-423 GCF_012295235.1 Primulina huaijiensis
AATATCCATAATAAACCTGTGGGCTTGTTGAATATCGATAATTATAATGACAGTTTGTTGACATTTCTTGATAAAGCTGTGGAACAGAATTTCATTTCAGAAAATTCACGAAAGATGCTCATCTCTGCTTCGATTGCTGACCAATTAATTGAAGATTTAGAAGCTTTTATTCATAAACATAATCCGATGATAGCAAAGATCAATTGGTCGCAATCAAGTATTTAAAAAAGAAAGTTGGATGGATTGGTTTGCGTTTGTTTCAGTTTGTTATCTTCAATAAAATTCAAGGTGATATCTCTTTCATTATGTACTCTTTATTATTAGTTATTTTGAAAATAGGGACAATGTCATATTCTGTTTGAGGGAGAACAAATTTATAAAAAATAATAATAAAAAAATTTCAAAATTTTTTTAAAAAAATAT
>NW_027361274.1:0-452 GCF_012295235.1 Primulina huaijiensis
AAGTGCGCTGATTTGGTAAGACGATCGACAATCACCCAGATAGCACTTGATCCTCTGACTGACTTCGATAAACCGGTCACGAAGTCCATGGTAACATTCTCCCACTTCCACTTGGGAATATGGAGAGGCTTGAGCAAACCCGCTGGTCTCTGATGCTCTGCCTTCACTAACTGACAAGTCAGACACTCGGATACAAAGCGTCTGATATCCTTCTTCATTCCTGGCCACCAATATAAGAATTGCAGATCTTTGTACATCTTCGTACTCCCAGGGTGAATAGAGTACGGCGACATATGGGCCTCTGATAGAATATCCGCTCGAATGGAATCACTGCTAGGAACCCATATCCTGTCTCGGTATCTCACAATACCGTCACTAATTGAATACAATCCACTGCCCTTGGCCTAATCTCTCTGCTTCCACTTTGCCAACTGCTCATCTGCTGACTGACC
>NW_027361275.1:0-1587 GCF_012295235.1 Primulina huaijiensis
TTGGAGATAATTATATCACACTAAATCTTCAACAAATAATAATTAGGCAATTTCCACCCCATTCTACTAGCTAAAAATCGGCCACTTCTTTTTAAATTAAAAGATTTTATTAGTTGGACAAATTATTCTTTAATTATCTTCCTTTAAATTTTTTTAGATAGATATCTTCCCCAACTTTTAAATCACCGACAATTAAATAATTAAGCAATTTTTCTTTGTCCCTAGACCATAAAAAAACGTCCAAGTGCACTCCTAAATATCCCCCAAAAACCTTTTCATATCATTCCATTTCCCTTATCTCTCAAACTAGAAGATAGAAATATTTTTCATTCCCTTTATCTTGCCATCTTCCCTATCTTTCCCTAGCCATTCTCTCTACCCTATTTTCGAAATTTTCAGAAGAAAATAGAGAGAAAAACGTGAGTTCTAGGGAGGAAAAGAGGAGGAGAAATCGAGAGAAGCAAGGAAGAAAGTAAGAAAGAAACTCCGTCTCCGCCGCGTCGTATCGTCGTATTAGATCGTTTTCTTTTCAAACGATTTCCAGGCATGTTTATATCTTTCTTTCACTCTTCAATCAAGTCATATACATGTTTTTAAACCATATTTGTTCATGATTTTTAATATAAAAACCGAAATATTTTAGCAACTACACAACAAAATTCTGCACGGATTTTTCTATTTCCCCTCATGCTTCACGTTGGTAGTTGTTTTGA
Source organism: Primulina huaijiensis (assembly GCF_012295235.1). NCBI lineage: Eukaryota > Viridiplantae > Streptophyta > Magnoliopsida > Lamiales > Gesneriaceae > Primulina > Primulina huaijiensis. Next base: position 714 of record NW_027361275.1, read on the forward strand.
TGGTTTCAGGGTATGGCTCGTCCCAGGCGCTCAAGGCTGCTTATGTTCATGTCCTAGGGTATGTTAGGGTCAAGTTTGATCAAGGGTTCATGTCCCAAAACCGTGAGTTAGATGCTCCAATCCGCAAGCGTGAAACTAGTGTCATAATGAGTTCGATTTTTTTTCAGTTTTGTTGTCAAGGGTGATGTTGCTGATCTTGGCTGCCCTAGGGGCTATAGCCATGGTTAGAACATCTCCTTGTCATGTCTAAGGCGTGACCAAGTCGCTCTTTTGAGGCTTGGTCCATGGTTGCATCGGTTTTTAAATCAAAACACAAGAACAGCCCCTTCCCCTTTCGGCCCTGCTCATTTTACAGCAAGTGTGTTTCGGGTGTTGTGGAATGGTGTGGATCTTGGTTGGCCTATGGCCCTTAGTCACGGTTCACACCCTACCTCTGGATGTCTAGATCATGCCATGGCCAACCAAATGGCCACTGGAATGGTCCATGACAACAAGAACCACAGCAACATCGCACGCACAGAATTAGTGCTCGGTTGGGACGCATGATCTGTTTCTGGTGTGATGCGAATTGTGGCTGGCCTAGGGCCCTTAGCCATGGTATCAGAGCAGTAGGTTCCTTTAGCCTGAGATAGAAGCTAGTGAGCGGGGTAGATTGAGTTTTCTTTCCTGCTTCTGTGTGCTAGCATGTTTACTGTTTTGGAATATACATGCTTACCTGATTATCTGATTTGATTGGTAACCTGTATTATTGAGAATGAATCAGAACTGATTCTGGATCAGAGGTAAGATGATCAGAAGGAGACTGAGACAGATTTGTCAATTATGATTACTAACCCTTTTGATAATCAGATATACCTCCTCGAAGAATCCCAGA
>NW_027361276.1:0-606 GCF_012295235.1 Primulina huaijiensis
AGTACTGGATCATTTATTCCCGTTGAGAGAATAAATTCAAGTAGTGGAATTTATATATTATAGTAAATTCAAGGAGTTGAATTTATGATAATTAAATTTTGAGAGAATAAATTCAAGATGTTGAATTTATATTATGATATAGTAAATTCAAGGAGTTGAATTTATGATAATTAAATTTTGAGAAAATAAATTCAAGGAGTTGAATTTATGAGATAATAAATTCAAGAAGTTGAATTTATGAAATATGGAGAGAATAAATTCAAAGTGTTGAATTTATAAAACTTGAGAATTTAATTTATTAAACTCAAAAGTTGAGTTTATTGAATATTAAATTTTGGAGGTAATAAAATTCAAGGAGTTGAATTTATAATAAATTCAAATGTTGAATTTATAATGGATTTAATTTAATAAATTCAAATGTTGAATTTATAAATGATTTAAATTAAATGTAATGGGTGTATGTATTATGGGCTTGTAAGAGTACAAGACCAACATACAAATTATTAAGGTTTTTAATTGAACTTTAAAAGATTAATTAATTAATTAAACTAGTTGGACTAGAATAATTAATTGATTAAGCCCATTAAGTAATTAATTTATTAATGG
>NW_027361276.1:678-3308 GCF_012295235.1 Primulina huaijiensis
TCTCTCCTGGACTGATGGCGGTTTATGTAGTGGTCGGCCTTCCTACCAGAATGCCTTCTTGGTCGAAGAGCCACTTTACTAGTAAGGGCGCAGGAAGCAAAAAAACTTGCGCGAAGGACGTTTTCGTCTCTGCCTTCTCCTCTCCAAAGGCCAAGGGAGAGACTGCATCCCTTTCCTTCGGTAGCTCTTTTGGTTTCCCAAGGATAGCGGTAGCTGGGGCAAAGCCCGCTTTCTTCGTTTTTCGAATGAGAGATAAAGTAAGAGGAAAAAACACGTTCTCTCTTTGCGAGATCCGAAAGTGGAGAACGCATAGCATTCTCTGGACACATAGGATCAAACGTAAAGCAGCGCTCTCTTGGCAGAGTTTTAGGCGGCAAGAGATTTTAGGGCTTGTTGGAGCTTCTGAGCATAACGAATCGAAGCCGAAGACGGATCAAGGCTTTTATACCAAGGCGATAGACGAAGGACCGAAGAATGGAACGTGCAAAGTCGATCGTGCACCTGTCACTTATATAATAGCCAGTCATCAATTGGAAGCGGGCAAGATGGTGATGAATTGCGATTGGTCTAAACCTTCGACTAGCGACTTATTGCGACCTGCCCAGAATGCCAATACATACTAAAACCTTGTTCACACAGCGAAAAAAGGCCGAGTAAAAGAATAATAAAAGAAAATTTTGTAGTAATCTTATTATTCTACTTAGTGTATTTAATAACCTATCTTTATATCCAGGTGTTATAAAAGGGTTTTGTAGTTCCTTATTTATTTGCGTTCTTTTTTTGGCCTGGCCCATTCTCTATGTGAATCCCCAATCAGCCTTGGGGGAAACCTCTCCGAGCGAAACGAAAGACCCTTGCGGGGAACATTCGAGAGAGGAAGCAGGATCATCCACATTCTGCTCAACGGACGCTATTCAGCAGCAGCTGAAAGTCCGACTCTTTAAAGAAAACAACTCTATTCAAAAACAAAAAAAGAAGTTCCTTTTCGGAGGAGGAATTCCAAAGAGAAAAATAGCATATCCAATCCTGCAAATCCCATATTCCCGAACAGAAGTTATGGATAAAATATGTTCGGAAGAGTTCCTCATTAACGATGAGGCTCGGAGAGGAATCTATCCCGAAGAGGGGACTCCGTCCTCTTCTCAACTTCTCCGTCTCCATGAAGAAGAGTTCTGGAAGCCTTGTTGGCGACTTCTCCCCTGCGGACTCTTTAGAAACTGACAAATCTTTTGTGTTATTGGGGTTTTTAGGAGTGGTCTTGGTTATTCCCTTAAGCGTTCCATATCCTGAAATCGCCTATTGCGATGAGAAAAACGCCTTATTGCCCCCACCTAGTCCGGTGCCATTGCCGGGGGAACCGGTTACTCCCCCCGAGGCTCCGCGGGTACCGCAACCAGTCGTTATCCCCCAATTAGACCACCCTCTTCTTTCGGATGACGCCCGAAGTAACATTCTTTATACCCGATACTCCCTCCTTAATTTAGGGGGTAATGATGATTTAGGGCGCATGGTTTCCATTATTGACAACCAAGTCGTAGTGGAACGATCTGTAGAAGCAGCATTAGTAGAAGACGGTTTTAGAAGGGAGTCCATTATGGCCAGGTATACGGAGATTCGCGGCATTCTCCATTCTCCGCAAGGGGAGCTTTTAAGAAATAGAACCTATGAGTCATACGTGACCCAGATAAGGGAACGGGGCACCCGACAAAGCGTTCCCTATCGGCGGATTGTGAGAGCCATCCAAAACTTTGATCTTTTATTAGCCCTATTTTTTCTAAGATAAAATTTTTTGTTGTTTGGCATAAGCCTGAAGTGGATTTTCTAGGAAGTCGGTGGGGCTGGGGAAAAGGGGTTTTTATTCTTCGTGCCATATATACTGTGATCGGGAAACATGGAAAAATTTCTCGAAACGACTGAGTGCGTTTCAGGTAGGTTTGAGGACCGTTGGTCAAAGAAAAGGTAAGGCCCTGATTCCGAGACGGAGCCGTATGACGCGAGAGTGTCACGTACGGTTTCTTTGAGAAGGGTGTGATACCACCACCTATCAGGCCCGACGAGCGGTCCACGGAGCTGCATCCCTACTCACCTGGTCCATGCACATCGCTCTCTCCAGGAGGTTGGCCGCCTATCCTAGATCTTTCCATTTCCAAGAAGATCCCCGGCTCGATTTGGTTTAGTATCAAGGTGATTCTGTTTCTGTTCCTATATATATGGGTCCGTGCAGCATTTCCACGATATCGTTATGATCAATTAATGGGACTTGGTTTGAAGGTGTTCTTGCCTCTATCATTAGCTCGGGTAGTCGTCGTTTCTGGTGTTTTAGTCACCTTTCAATGGCTCCCTTAATTATGTGCGAGGAATTGTTTTATTGAGTAATGGGAAGAGGGCTACTCCCCGAAAATGCCTAAAGGTGGAGTTCCATATGGAAAAGGGGCAGAGCACACAAAGAAGACGATTCACCGAACAACTACTTTGACAGTGGATTGTGCAAACCATTCAACCTCCTCGATTACAGTCAACTGGGAACTTATCGATGAATAATAGGGCATACGGTGTGACAATCTGTTGACATACTCGTTTACGATGCTCTCACATACATTTCCCTTGGTATACCTCTACACATTATGGAA
>NW_027361277.1:0-667 GCF_012295235.1 Primulina huaijiensis
AAGCAAGTGTTGGAGGACCAATTGAAAAAAAAGAGGAGAGATGAGTCCGAAAAAAAGAGTGAATTAAAAAGTGAGATGGCCTTTGAAGATAAAAATGAAATGGCTGAAAAAAAGAGTGACAAAAAAAGTGAGAAAGCCATACAAAAGAAAAAGGAGAGGAAAGAAAATGAGGGAAAAGAAAATGAGAGAAAAGAGGCCAAAAAGAAAACATACATGGCGCAAAAAAGTGAGTTGAAGCAATTGATGCACACACGTGAACCACTTGTGTTGATTCTTTATAAAGATATCCTCTTTAATACAAGTGATATAGCCGTGTCCCTTCCGAGCATTGTTGTTCCACTTTTGCAGGAATTTGATGATATATTTCCGGAGGAGCTACCTCAAGGGCTACCACCATTGAGGGGGATTGAGCACCAGATTGATTAGGTGCCCGGGCATTACCAAATCGTCCGGCTTATAGGAGCAATCCGGAGGAGGCTAAGGAGCTTCAACGACAGGTAAGTGAGTTGTTAGATATGGGTTTTGTGCATGAGTCCATGTCCCCTTGTGTTGTGCCTGTTTTGTTAGTTCCTAAGAAAGATGGTTCATGGCGTATGTATGTGGATTGTAAGGCAATCAATATCATCACCATTAAGTATAGGCATCCCATACCTAGACTAGATGATAT
>NW_027361278.1:0-377 GCF_012295235.1 Primulina huaijiensis
AGTTTGAGTTTGATGTTTGTTGTACAAGACTTGTATTATTATACTTATATGTATAATTAGATTGATTCCATTACGTTCCGCACTATATTAAAAAAAAATTGTAGACCCGTATTAATTACATTGATCCAATTATCACAATGACGATTAAGAAGATGATTAGCGTCTGGGTCCCCACAACAGGTGGTATCAGAGCTGTAGGTTCCAGAACTGTAGGTTCCTTAGACTGAGATAGAAGCTATTGAGCGGAGTAGATTGAGTTTTCTTCCTTGCTTTTGAATGCTAGCATGTTTTACTGCTTTGAAAGACATGTTACTTGATTATCTGATTTAATCGGTAATATGTATTGTTTGAGAATGAATCAGAACCGATTCTTGATC
>NW_027361279.1:0-585 GCF_012295235.1 Primulina huaijiensis
TCTAGTTCCAGGTACGGTTCCTATTTCTAAGGCTCCGTACAGAATCGCCCCTTCAGAGATGAAAGAGTTGAAGACGCAATTGCAGGATTTATTGGATAAAGGTTTTATTCGGCCGAGTTCTTCACCTTGGGGAGCTCCGGTTCTTTTCGTCAAGAAGAAAGATGGGTCGTTGCGGCTGTGTATTGATTATAGAGAGATCAACAAAGTGACGATTAAGAATAAGTATCCGTTGCCACGGATAGATTACCTTTTTGACCAACTGCAAGGGGCTACAGTGTTCTCGAAGATTGATTTGCGATCTGGTTTTTATCAGTTGAAGGTTAGGGAGTCTGATATCCCTAAGACGGCGTTCCGGACCAGCTACGGTCACTATGAATTTCTTGTGATGTCTTTTGGTCTGACCAATGCTCCTTCAGTGATGCGAACACGGATGTGCACGTCCCAAGGAAAGCATGGGATCCCTTAGAGTTACCAGCGGGACCAACACGAGAGGACGACTGAAGAAGTTTAAAGAGGCGTTGCAGGGGCTTATGAGCAAGAAAGAAGGACTTACAAGCGAGGTGCAAAGTGCTGAAGGGTTCGAGA
>NW_027361280.1:0-263 GCF_012295235.1 Primulina huaijiensis
TAGCTAAAAATGCTCGGCACCCTCGATGCATGAGTTTCCTAGCCTAAACATAAGGTATTATACGCGGTAAATTAAAATACATGTCTGGCTCGAATAAGAATTGCTCCATCCCAAGCGGTCGGACTAGAACAGATCTCCGCTGGAAATCAATCAAAACTCTGTTCCTCAATAGCCAGTCCATCCCCAGAATGATGTCAAATTCTGGCATCGGCAGAACTATAAGATCCGCACACACAAGATTACCATGAAGTTCGAGGTATATA
>NW_027361281.1:0-375 GCF_012295235.1 Primulina huaijiensis
CACCTCTGAATATAATTTCCGACCCTTGGCTTCTTCTCTGGCTCTTCACTTTTGCAATTGCTCATCGGTAGACTGTCTATCACGAATTCTGTCTCTCAAAGTCGACTGTACCGATAATGTGGCAAGATTAGGGGCCTTGCCCCTAGCATAGACTGTAAGCTCAAACCACTGTATCTCGGACTGCAACGGTCATTGAAGTGATAATTGTGTGATAACTGTTGTTTTTCTACTCAGTGCGTCTGCCACAACATTAGTCTTCCCCGGATGGTAGCTAATCTCACAGTCGTAGTCCTTTACTAACTCAAGCCATCTGCGTTGCCTCATATTCNCCTCATATTCAGTTCTTTTTGGGTGAAGAAGTATTTCAGACTTTTA
>NW_027361282.1:0-1027 GCF_012295235.1 Primulina huaijiensis
TAAATTTAGTCCATGGTTTTTAATTTGATTAAAAACCATATAATACACATGCATGGGAGGTGAAAGGTTGGGAGACTACTTTTTGTGTTTTCAAGGCATGGCATGCAACTTTTGCTTTCAACTTTTTGCATGTCCAAGACAAGTCTCCCTCCCCCCATTTTACACACACCTTGGCCGAAATTCTCCATACTTTTCTCTCCAAGTTTTTCTCTCATTTTTTTTCTTCAAGTGTTGAGAAAGAAATATTCTTCTCCTTGAAAAATCCTCTTAGTTTTCTAGTGCAAATTAAGAGGGGATTTACCTAGCTAGTGGTGGGCCTAATTTTTGAAGAAAGGAGGAGGCTTGTAGATCTTCTTGCCATTCTAGAGCTTTGTTGTTAACAACAAAGTTGGAGCCATCATCAACCTCAAGAGGTTGATAGGTATAATCTCTCAAACACCCTATGTATGTCTTGTATGGTGTTTAAATGTATTTGTTGCACAAGGAACATGGTGGCCGAAAATTTTAGCATGTAAAATAAAATTTTTGACTTCCGTTGCGCTTCCGGTCACCGTAACCGATCCCCTTTCAAGTGGTATCCGAGCTATGGTTACGTTTTTTTGTGTAGCATTTACAAGATATTATATTGAGATTGATTTCTAACCGCTTGAGATGAAATTTTGCAACAAAATTCAAGGTTTGATGGAGCATATTTCGGACAGCCCGGGCTGCCCATTTCGGGCAGCTAGGGTAGCCCGAGGGGCTGCCCGAACAGCCCCTATTTTTAAAATTAAAAAAAAAAAAATTTTTTGGTTGCCGGAATCCGGCGACGGAGATGACGGCTAGGGTATCCAAAAGTGTTTTGGAATATCAAAGTGTCATGGGCCTTGAGTTGTTGGGCCATTGGATGGCTAACAATTTTGTGAAATTTTAAATGGGCCGAAAATGTTTTGTTGGAAAATAAGTTTTTGGGCCCTTAAGTTTAAAATTACAAATGTTGCAGTTATTTTCTCATGAAATAAATAATTTAAGTTGGACTTTAATTATT
>NW_027361283.1:0-464 GCF_012295235.1 Primulina huaijiensis
AAACTTCCGTTGCGCATTTGAACACCCGTAACCGATCCCCTATCAGTGTATACATTGTTTATACTGGGAAACATATTTCTCATCGGAGTATCCGGCTGTTGTTGTGTTTGTATGTGTGCATGACAACAGGTGGGACAGGATCAGGGTCGAGAAGAGCTTGAACGAGTGAACTTAGAGTGGTGATCCGGGCTTGATTGGAAGAAAAACTGGTTGTTTATCACTAGACATATGATTGTGATTAATAAACACTAGTTGTATGACTTTAGTTGGAACAAATTTATATCGTTGATCTTGTTGGAGATATTACACTTGATCTTGTAAACGAAATAAGAAACATAACTACTTGTACTCTTGTATTCTTGTTATGAGATATGCGCCTTATAAAAATAAAATTTCGACCTAGTTTAGTTAATTGATCCATTTAATCCCAAGAATGATTAAGAAATTGAATTAGCTTATGGGTC
>NW_027361284.1:0-477 GCF_012295235.1 Primulina huaijiensis
CAACACTTAATAATTTGGTAATATAATTTCAACAAAGGTCGGCTCTTGCACTTGAGCTCGGCCCAACACTTAATAATTTGGTAATATAATTTCAACAAAAGTCATCCCGAGAGAGGTCGGCCGCGATGCCGGGTTCGGCCCAAAACGACAAAATACTAACCAGATGAGGTCTCGCTGAGTTAGGGGTCGGCTCGGCCATGGAGGCTCGGACCAATACTTGTCAAGAAAATAACCAGATCAGGTCTTGCCGAGTTAGGGCTCGGCTCGGCCATAGGAGCTCGGCCATGCATTCGTAAAAATAGCAACCGAATGAATGTCCTTGTCGAGCCGACATGATCTCTGGAGCTCTTGAGTAGAGATCGGGTAAAAACCCTTGTAAACTTGGCGAGACCAAGATGAGGTGAGCTCTGAAGCTCCTGAACTGATTTAAGATGAAAACCCTTAGACTTGGAGTAACCAAGATGAGGTGAGCTCTGA
>NW_027361285.1:0-210 GCF_012295235.1 Primulina huaijiensis
TATGCGCGAGACACTCTGTCTCGGCGCCTTGGCTTCTCAACTTCTAGCGCATATGCGCGAGACCTACGGCCTCCGCATAATTCCAGTCCACCAGCTCGCGCATATGCGCACCCTCTGTTGTCACTTTGATTGTTGCACTCCCAAGAGCAGNGTGCGCATATGCGCGAGCTGGTGGACTGGAATTATGCGGAGGCCGTAGGTCTCGCGCAT
>NW_027361286.1:0-872 GCF_012295235.1 Primulina huaijiensis
CAAGGCAAAAAGACCGATAGCAGAGGTACTCGACCAGAGGAACCCAGTGGCAAGGGTCCTCCTCCACGTAAAGAACAAGATAGACCACCTTGTCCTAAATGCGGTAAACTCCATGGCGGAGAATGCATGCAAGGTTCCAATGTTTGTTATCGTTGCAAAAAGCCAGGGCATCTCGCCAGGAAAAGTCCAGGATGTTATGAGAAAGTACATGGACGCCTTTTCTCCATGACTAAAGAGGAAGTGGATGCAGATACATTGATGATCACTGGTATGTTCTTGGTTTCTGGTATCACTGCTATTGTTGTACTAGATTCAGGAGCCACACATTCCTTTATTTCGGAATCGTTTGTAAGGAGACTGGGCATTACAGCAAGTACAACAGAGTCACAACTCGCCATAACCTTACCTTCCGGGCAAGAATTACAGACAGATCAGATTGTGCGAGGGTGTCCAATATATGTCCAAGGCCATCAGAGGTATGCTGATTTGATAGTTCTGCGGATGACGGATTTTGATGTGATACTGGGAATGGATTGGCCCTCGAACTATAGAGTTACTATTGACTATTGCTTAAAGATGATCAAGTTTGCACCAGTAGGAGCTGAACCATTCACTGTAGCAAGTGCAGGTATGTAATGCTCGGGATTTTTATTCTGTTCATCCGAGATTATTGATTATTAAATGATGTGATTATAGCCGGACCATTTCTGAGGCACGATTCGAGATAGCATGTGATAGGTGATGTGCGAAGACAGAACACCTCGCGCATATGCGCGACACAAGGCGCCATATGGGCGAGGCAGGCAGAGAACCTCGCGCATATGCGAGAGAAAAAGGCGCGCATATGCGCGAGCTGGTGGACTTGCATTATG
>NW_027361287.1:0-332 GCF_012295235.1 Primulina huaijiensis
GTTTTTTCGAAAACAGGAGGCCTAATATATATAGGCGGTGGAAGCAAATCTGAACCGCTGATCCAGAACAGAACAAACGAACCAGATTAACCTCGAAAATTGAGCGGCACGATTGGGCGGGACATTTGAAAAGACGGGGGCATAAATCGAGGCGTCATGATCATTTATACACTCGAAATACATACAGATTCTGACAGCTTGGCAGTAGGGCATACGTCATTGTAACACCATATCAATTACCCGGGTGATGTGAAAGCTCGGCATTTCATTTTAAACCCGGGTTGTGAGAGAACCCGGCAGTATGAGAACTCGGCATTTCATTTTAAGCCCAG
>NW_027361288.1:0-524 GCF_012295235.1 Primulina huaijiensis
CTGCAGTGCCCTCAGAGGAACCCGCCTACTCAAGGCAGAGTGTTTACTCTCCATGCTGCGGAGACAAACCCCGATACCATGCTGATGACAGGTACCTTACAGCTTTAAAGTTTACATTTGCATTCCAATGTTTTGGGGATCGGGATTAAGATTTTGAACTTAGAATTGCGATAGGATTGCATGCTCTACTCGGTATTAGTTTCGGGATTTAGTTAAGAGAACTCTGGCCTTTGCATGTCTATAAGTTAGTTCTTGTGATTATTGTGTTCAACTTAGAGTTCCGATCTCTCAGGGAGAATTTTTATATCTGGTTCCGCTACGAAGGCCTTGATAGATTCAGGGGCCACTCACTCATTTATTTCGGAGGTTTTTGCTAATTTCCTCAAGGTCAAGACAGTTGGGCTAGATGTAGCCTATTCAGTAGTATTGCCGTCGGGCGAGGAGATGGCAGCTACCAATGTGGTCCGAGACATAGACCATGAGCTGCATGGAAATCTTGTATATGCGGATCTTATAGTGTTGCC
>NW_027361289.1:0-747 GCF_012295235.1 Primulina huaijiensis
GAGAAGGAGGCATGAGAGCATCCTTAAAAGATACAGTAGGTGTAAAAAAAGGACCTGTATTGCCGGGAGACGTCGTACGAGATGTCGGGTGAGAGGTACGGGCGGGTTGACTCGGTAACTCGACCGGGGTAACTCGGCGGCGACCGGTCGGAGTTGAGGCGTTGGCCGGAGAAGGTGGGGGGAGCTCAGAACCGGTGGTGAAACGGAAAGACTCGGTCGGGAAACGGTTGAAATCGACGGGGAACTCGCTCAAAATCGAAGAACCCACTTGAATTTGGGCGTTTTCGATTCGAGATGTATTTCCAGAAATTGAAGACACCAAACGTTTACCCATGTCGTGAGCAGTATATGGTACAAAGGAATTTGAATTTGGTGTAGGCACGGCGGCGAAATCGACGGAACAAGGCGGCGCATCAAGGGTTTGGAAGGGCGTGTTCGTAGATCTGAAATTCACGGCAATCGGCGAGGAATCAGACAACGGCACTGGGACCAATCTATGCATCTTGGAGTGGGCATTCCAGATCGGGCCTTGATTTGAAGAACGGTGGTTGGAGCTAGCCGGAATCGAAGAAATCGTGGGCGGCGCACTCGTGAACAGTGCCGTCGGCACTTTGGGAGTTAAATCGGAGAGGCAAATCAACTCCGATTGACATGAAATTTTAACAGTAGACTCGCCTTGAAGAGACGAATCCATCGGTATAGCATTTGTAAAAAACGGAGGTGAATTGGTCGGAGACGACTTTTTGG
>NW_027361290.1:0-538 GCF_012295235.1 Primulina huaijiensis
GCATAGGACACACACAAACAGGCTGCACATGCACGAGAGAACAAGATGGGGCCAACTTTCTGGTTTGTGGTTGTAAGGTTCGGTTTTTGGGAGTTAAGGGCTTGGCCTCGGTTCGGTTGGGACCATGGCCTGGCTATGGATGTGTTAGGGTCAAGGGAAGAGTCCTAGCCATGCTAGGACTAGAGCCAAGGGGCTGTGGATGAGTCCTAGCAAGCTAGGACTCCACTCGCGCNTGATATGAATATGGCCGGGCATGACGTGCGAATAAAGAGGTTCAAGGAAGAGGTTCAAGGATGTCCAAGGTTCGTGATGCATGGAAGTACGTTTGGGGCCAAAGGAACACTATTCAAGCATTATTTTGAAGAACCGAGGCTGCACGGACCTGAGAACGGACCCGTACACGGGGTCCGTGTCCATCACACTTGAGGAAGAGAAATCCCGAGCCTACACGGACCCGATCACGGACCTGTACACGGGGTCCGTGTCCATTGTATTCCCGGAGAGTAATTTGGCCGAGCATACACGGACCCTTACCCGG
>NW_027361291.1:0-226 GCF_012295235.1 Primulina huaijiensis
AAATATGATATAAAAAAAAATAATAACAGGTGCAAATAGTAAATTTAGGTACCCGATTTTATGACAACTTTAATTTTTCCCTCTATTTTTGTGCCTTTAGTGGGCCTAGTATTTCCGGCAATTGCAATGGCTTCTTTATTTCTTTATGTTCAAAAAAACAAGATTGTTTAGATCTGAGGGTACCCAATCTCATCCATTTTTTTTTGAACTTCTACTTGCTAGCATA
>NW_027361292.1:0-413 GCF_012295235.1 Primulina huaijiensis
GGGGGCCGGAAGGCTGTTCCGGCGTAGCCCCTCCGACGCTCAAGTAAGAGAATAGAAAATTGAGAGAGTAATGTGTGTGCTAAGAGAATGTGAATATCTGAATTCATAAATAATGAACGAAACCTGGTATTTATAGGAGAACAATAGAGTCCTGATTTTGGTAGATTTGGATCCTCAGAATCTTGCAAGATTTGGTTAGATTCTGTGAAAGATTTGGTCATATCTTCTAGATTTCGTTTATATTTTTGTGGGTTATCTTGTTGAGACGTGAAAACGCCGCCTTATTTCATGGTAGGTCGGCTCGGGAGGTCGGCCAATCATGTCCAGTCGGCTCGATCGGACTACAAGGGAGGTCGGCTCGGGAACTTTTGGGAGGTCGGCCTCGGAGCTCGACCCGGGAGCTCGGCCATATC
>NW_027361293.1:0-400 GCF_012295235.1 Primulina huaijiensis
ATACTAATTTATCTTAATATAGTAAAACAAAAACAAAAAAAAACGAAAAACTCGGACTACTACGAACCTGCACCATTGTGTCCATGCAATAAATCTCAAATCCATGATGCAAACTTTGCTTTTGCATAATTCTCATGTAAACATTAATTATCTCAGACTCAACTGGATCACCAAAAAGAAAATGACATAATATCGGTCCACTTAAACTCATAACCGTATCTTGCCAAACGACAACACTACAAAATAGAAAATTCAATTTCATTAGAAAAATTAGGACAAATTATTACGAAAATAAGAAGAAGAAACATACGGAAGATCAACGTACTCCAACTCTTTTCTAGCAAGAAAGTTTGTTACCAATTTTCTCTCTTCATCATCAGCTTCTTCATGTCCACAGAAA
>NW_027361294.1:0-548 GCF_012295235.1 Primulina huaijiensis
AAATTTTGGAGAAATGTCATTCTTCACCATATGGTGGACATTTTGCAGCATCACGAACAGCAGCTAAGGTATTACAATCTGGTTTTTACTGGCCTAGTTTTTTTAAGGATAGTTACACCTTAGTAAAATCATGTGATAGATGCCAAAGGTTAGGAAACATCTCTAGGCGTCACGAATTACCACTGACAAATGTGTTAGAAGTGGAACTTTTTGACGTTTGGGGCATAGATTTCATGGGACTCTTTCCCCTTCTTTTGGTAATTCTTATATTCTGTTAGCTGCTGATTATGTGTCGAAATGGGTGGAAGCAATCGCCACCAGTACTAATGACTCTCATGTTGTAGCGAAATTTGTGCATAAAAAAATCTTCACCAGGTTTGGAACACCGAGAGCCATCATAAGTGACGAAGGTACGCATTTTTGCAATAGAATTTTCAACTCACTTTTGGCTAAATACAATGTGAAGCACAAGGTGGCACTGGCATATCATCCTCAGTCGAATAGACAAGCTGAAGTATCCAACCGGGAAATTAAGCAAATACTGGAAA
>NW_027361295.1:0-344 GCF_012295235.1 Primulina huaijiensis
TGCGGAGCCGACTTTGTCAATCGACACTTCTCCTCTTTCCATAATATCTCGGAGGATGTGGTACTTTCTCAATACGTGTTTGGACTTCTGATGAGACATTGGCTCCTTTGCTTGAGCAATGGCTCCCGTGATGTTATAAAACACCGGGACAGGAGCAACTCCATTAGGAATGACGCCCAATTCTTGGACGAAATTCCTTATCCAAACAGCCTCCTTCGCTGCAGCTGATTGAACAATGTATTATGCCTCAGTGGTAGAATCCGCAGTACTGTCTTGCTTGGAAATCTTCCAAGAGACAACAGCACCATTGAGCATGAATATGAATCTAGAGGTTGACTTCGAGT
>NW_027361296.1:0-226 GCF_012295235.1 Primulina huaijiensis
GATAAGGCTGATTTTTGGATATGATGTTCATCAAGGTGAGGCGACGCCGATGAGGGGGTGAACCGGCCGGAAACCGGCGGCGGCGACATGGCGGCAGGGGCAAGAAGTTTAGGCGATTTTGGGGTGATTTTTTGGGTTTTTTTTAGTGGAGAGCATTTTTTCAAGTTGGGTCTGTTTTTGGTTTGGTTTAGGGTTTAGGGTTTAGGGTTTTAGGGTTTTAGGGTTT
>NW_027361297.1:0-699 GCF_012295235.1 Primulina huaijiensis
TAGAAGATCTTATAGCCAAGGGATATATCAGACCGAGTGTATCTCATTGGGGTGCACCAGTGCTATTTGTGCGAAAAAAAGACGGTTCGATGCGATTGTGCATTGATTACCGAAAACTAAACAAAGCAACGGTGAAGAACAAATATCCTCTGCCTCGTATCGATGACTTATTTGATCAGTTGCAGGGATCTGCTGTCTATTCTAAGATTGATTTGAGATCCGGATATCACCAACTGAGAGTCCGAGATGTTGATATATCGAAGACAGCATTCCGAACCAGGTACGGACATTATGAATTTATTGTCATGCCTTTCGGTTTAACAAATGCTCCAGCGGTGTTTATGGGACTGATGAATCATGTCTTTCAGAAATATCTGGATGAGTTTGTAATTGTTTTTATCGATGATATTTTGGTATATTCCGAGAGTATGGTTGAGCATGCCGAACACTTAAGAATTGTGTTGCAGACGCTAAGAAATTAGAAATTATATGCTGAACTGTCAAAATGCGAGTTTTTGTTGAGACAGGTTGTCTTTTTGGGGCATATCATATCTGGAGACGATATTTCTGTTGATCCAAGTAAAGTTGAAGCTGTAATCAGTTGGCCTAGACCAACTTATGTGCCAGAGATACACAGTTTCATGGGTCTAGCATGGTACTATCGACGATTCATCAAAGATTTCTCCAGTATCGCGAAGC
>NW_027361298.1:0-1175 GCF_012295235.1 Primulina huaijiensis
CTGTATATTCCAAGATCGATTTAAGATCTGGAAACCATCAGCTGATAGTCAGGGATTCTGATATCTCAAAGACAGCATTTAGAACCAGGTATGGACATTACGAGTTTATTGTGATGCCGTTTGGTTTGACGAATGCACCGGCTGTATTTATGGGGTTGATGAACCGTGTCTTCCAGAAATATCTCAATGATATTGTGATTATTTTTATCGATGATATTTTGATTTATTCAAAAAATATGATTGAGCATGCTGAGCATCTGAGAATGGTGTTGAGAACACTTAGAACTGAGAAATTGTATGCAAAACTGTCGAAATGTGAATTCTGGTTGAGACGGGTAGTATTTTTGGGTCATATTATATCCGGATATGGTATATCAGTTGATCCCAGCAAGGTTGAGGCTGTGATTTCTTGGCCGAGACCGACATCAGTGCCAGAGATTCGCATTTTTATGGGTTTGGCAGGATATTACCATCGGTTTATTAAAGATTTCTCGAGCATGCCAAACCGATTACTCAGTTAACTCAGAAGAATGCTCCGTTTGTGTGGTCAGAAGACTGTGAGTCCAGTTTTCTGGAATTGAAGAAAAGATTGACCAGTGCACCGATACTGACTATCCCCACATGTACTGGTGGATTTGTTGTTTATTGTGATGCTTCTCACAGAGGTGTAGGTTGTGTATTGATGCAACGAAGGCATGTGATTGCTTATGCCTCGAGACAGCTGAAGCCACATGAGACTCGCTACCCAATTCATGATCTTGAATTGGCAGCCATTGTATTTGCTTTGCAGATAGGGCGACACTACCTCTACGGTGAGAAATTTGAAATTTATTCTGATCACAAAAGTTTGAAATATCTGTTTTCACAATCAGAACTGAATATGAGACAGCGAAGATGGCTGGATTTACTGAAAGACTTTGATTGTGAAATCAAATATTATCCGGGAAAGTCGAATGCAGCAGCTGATGCACTGAGTCGAAAGGTACGTTCTATATCCTTATCGACGATAGGTGTTTCGAATTTGATAAAATATTGCTGTTTGTCTGGATTGGTATTTGAGACAGATGGTAGACCATTGAGGTTATATGCTGTTCAAGCCGAACCAGAGCTGATTTTAAAAATTAAAGCGACTCAGAAAGTTGATCAGAATGTACAAAACTCAATATCGATGATCA
>NW_027361299.1:0-237 GCF_012295235.1 Primulina huaijiensis
AAATTTTTATTTTTTCTGCTAAGACCCAGCTTAGCAGAGGAGTTAAGAGATGATGAGGTGAGAGTTTTATTTTCCTGCTAAGGCATCGCCTGGCAATGGAGTTAGAGGGTGAGGAGGTTGAAATTTTATTTTTCCTGCTAAGGACTATTTTAGCAGATGAGTCAAGGACATGGGAAGTGGGAATTATTTTTCTTCAAAAGCTTAGTAGATGACCTTGAAGATGGGGGCGACGAGGGC
>NW_027361300.1:0-319 GCF_012295235.1 Primulina huaijiensis
CTTGACCTGTTGACAAGTTAGACATTGTGCAACAAATTGAGCAATATTCTTTTTCATACCTGGCCACCAAAATAATGGTTTCAAATCTTTGTACATTTTGGTGCCTCCTGGATGTATTGAGTAGGGTGTAGCATGTGCATCAATAAGAATGTCGGTCCTGATTATTCCTTGTTTCGGCACTCAATCTACCTCGATATGTCAATATTCCTTCCCCATTCAATTCAAAGTTCGAATGTCCTTTATCCTCATCTCGCTGCCTTAGTTGTTGTAATTAATTATCTGTATTTTGTTCGGCCTTGATTCGGTCTGCAAGCGTTGG
>NW_027361301.1:0-454 GCF_012295235.1 Primulina huaijiensis
GTTTCTCATTAAAGATTACATCCCTGCTCCGAATGATTTTCCGATCTTGGTCATCCCAGAAACGATAACCAAACTCATTATCTCCATAACCAATAAAGAAGCACTTCTTTGATTTCGGATCAAGTTTTGTTCTGCTTGCTGAATCAATATGAACATAGGATACACGTCCAAACACTTTCAAGAAAGAAAGGTTTACTTCTTTGCCGCTCCAAACCTCTTCGGGTATTTTGTAGTCCAATGGTACCGAAGGTCCTCTGTTGATCAGATATGCTGCAGTGTTAACAGCATCAGCCCAGAATGATTTTGGCAATCCAGAATGCAATCTCATGCTCCTTGCGCGTTCATTCAAGGTCCTGTTCATCCTTTCAGCTACACCATTCTGTTGAGGTGTACCAGGAATGGTTTTCTGCATCTTGATCTCATTCTGTGCACAATATTTCTTGAACTCATCATC
>NW_027361302.1:0-1459 GCF_012295235.1 Primulina huaijiensis
TATGGATTTGGCAGGATATTACCGTCGATTTATTAAGGATTTCTCAAGTATTGCTAAACCTATTACTCAGTTAACACAGAAAAATGCTCCGTTCGTTTGGTCAGAAGACTGTGAGTCCAGTTTTCTGGAATTGAAGAAACGATTGACCAGTGCCCCGATCCTAACTATCCCCTCAGGTACTGGTGATTTTGTCGTGTATTGTGAAACTTCTCACAGAGGTCTGGGTTGTGTGTTGATGCAGCAAGGGCATGTGATTGCTTATGCCTCGAGACAGCTGAAACCGCATGAATCTCGCTACCCAATTCATGACCTTGAATTGGCAGCCATTGTATTTGCTTTGAAGATATGGCGACACTACCTCTACGGTGAGAAATTCGAAATTTATTCTGATCATAAAAGTCTGAAATATTTGTTTTCACAGTCTGAGTTGAATATGAGACAGCGAAGATGGCTTGATTTGCTTAAAGATTTTGATTGTGAAATCAAATACTACCCAGGAAAATCGAATGCAGCAGCCGATGCCCTAAGTCGAAAGGNGAAAGTTGATCAAAAAGTACATGAATCGATTGAGATGGTCAAAGCAGGTCATCAGTCAGAGTATCAGGTACGTGATGATGTACTGTACGTGAAGAATCATATTGTTGTGCCGAATGTTTCAGAATTGTGACAACAGATATTGACAGAAGCGCACCGCAGTCGTTTTAGCATTCATCCTGGTGGCAGAAAGATGTACAATGATTTGAAGACACAGTTTTGGTGGAAACAGATGAAATCTGATGTCACAGAGTTTGTGTCAAAATGTCTGAATTGCCAACAGGTAAAAGCAGAAAGAAAGAAACCAGGAGGTCTACTGCACAGCTTGTCTATTCCTGAATGGAAATAGGATCACATTTCCATGGATTTTGTGACGCAGTTACAGCGATCCTCCCGAGGTTGTGATGCAATTAGGGTCGTGATTGACCGATTGACCAAATCAGCATGCTTTATTCCGTATCAGATGACATACAGGTATGACCAGATGGCTGAGATCTATGTCAGAGAAGTGGTCAGATTTGCACGGAGTGCCGAAGTCGATTGTATCAGACCGTGATCCTCGGTTCACTTCGCACTTTTGGCAGAGTTTGCAGCAGGCTCTAGGTACGAAGTTACATCTGAGTACCGCATATCATCCACAGACTGACGGACAGTCAGAGCGGACTATCCAGACATTGGAAGATATGCTGAGAGCCGTAGTGCTTGATTTTAGCACTAGTTGGCAAGATGCATTGCCACTTTGTGAATTCTCGTACAACAACAGCTATCAGACGAGTATTGAGATGGCACCATTTGAAGCGTTGTACGGTAAGAAGTGCAGATCCCCTCTGTATTGGGATGATATCTCTGAAGTTCCTGAGATTGGACCTGATATGATCAGAGAGATGACAGAAAAGGTAAAGCTGATTCAGAAGAGAATGAAGAC
>NW_027361303.1:0-244 GCF_012295235.1 Primulina huaijiensis
ACTCATGCAATGGGTGTAGGATGAAAAATTTATTCTTTTTAAACATGTATTCATCATGAACAAAGAAATAATCATGTTCGCCCTCGCACCTCTCAAAACCATCATCAAACCAACATAAATCATGCAAATAGAACACACTAAATGTACTATCCATGTAATATCTCATCTCATCACAAAAATCTAAGTCTAAGGTATACATACCATTGTAGCAAGCAAACTCCACCAACTTAGTAAATAGTGAGAC
>NW_027361304.1:0-478 GCF_012295235.1 Primulina huaijiensis
TATATTGTGAGTATTGATCAGAACAGGTTGAACTGAGTTATTTACCGATATTGTATCTATTCGATATTGTCATTGCCAGATTGGGTATGGACAGAGTTGAATTCGAGACTTCGTCTTCGTCGGACCGAGAAGATAAAGGTATAAGTCAATGTGGTATTGGGAGATCGACTTGAGTCTATTTAGACTTGAGTTTCCCTAAATCACATACTTTACTTTATTGCATTGATATTTGCATGGATTTGATTGATATACTTGTTCTCTTGATTTATAGATAGCAGGTATTAGACGAGTAATCTTGGGACAGAAGTGCCTGATAGTGGCGGGATCGCCACGGGTACATTGCACGATGTTACAAGATAGTGTATTGGCGAAAGTGCCAAAGTCTGTCACCGGATGATTGGCTATCGATATGGATAGAATTGTAGCTTCTTCAATTACTGGTGATCGGTACCGTATCGATGTGGATAGAATCGTAACT
>NW_027361305.1:0-626 GCF_012295235.1 Primulina huaijiensis
GTACATAACAAAAGCCCACTTACAGTATTTTGAAGGAAATTTCTTTTTGAAAATTGGGCAGCACTTCGATGCTATTTCAACAACTGTGATCTCTAATTGAGCAGTACTTAGATTATAACTTCGAGTAGACTGAGTCGTGATTTCGACAGCACTTCGACGCAATATTGCAACTCCGGACTGCACGAACTTTTCCTTCTTCTTTCTTCATTATCGGCCGAGAGCTTTTTAGGGAGGGGGGAAAAGCCGAAATTCTTAGGCTTTGTGGGATAATTTTTCTATCATTTTGGTGTGTTATTTATAGGCCACTCAAGGCTCCTCACCTAGCCCCTTGGCCGAATTCTTGGCCTCCAAGATTAGCCATTATTGCATCTCAATTTTCCATGCATTCCTGAAGTTCAAGACCAACCATAATTATGGTTCAAAATCCCATGCACTCTTAAATGTCATCTTGATCTTCTAAAGGGTCACTTCTTGCATCATTATTAAGTCCTAGCTCTTAGCTCCTCCCGCAGCTCCTTCATGGGTTAACTCAAAGGTTATTTCTTGCACATTTAATTTGTCCAAACTCTTGGCTCATCCTATAGCTCCCTTTTGTTCTTGTTAGGACAAGATTGGTTGAGCTGCTT
>NW_027361306.1:0-2414 GCF_012295235.1 Primulina huaijiensis
CTCTGATATCTTCCCAACATCCCAACAACAAATGCAATGTCAGGTATAGTGCAAACCTGAGCATACATCAAGCTTCCGACAGCAGAAGCATAAGGAATGTTTTTCATTTGTTCCCGCTCTAGATCATTCTTTGGGCATTGGCTCAAATTGAATTTATCGTCTTTCACAACAGGAGCTATACTTGGTGAACAATATTTCATCCGATATCTCTCTAAAACTTTGTTGATATAAGTTTCTTGAGACAGACCTATAATACCTCGAATTCTGTCTCTATGTATTTTAATGCCAATGACATAAAATGCTTCGCCCATATCCTTCATATCAAAGTTTTTAGAGAGAAATTGTTTCACCTCATATAACAAACCCTTATCATTGGTTGCAAGTAATATATCATCTACATATAGAATAAGGAAACAAATCTTGCTCACACTGACCTTCTGGTATAAACATTGATCCATGGGGTTCTCAACGAATCCGAATGAAGAGATAACATCATGAAATTTTAAATACCATTGACGGGAAGCTTGCTTCAATCCATATATAGATTTCTTAAGCTTACAAACCAATTGCTCACCATTACTAGAGAAAAATCATTCAGGTTGTTTCATATAAACCTCTTCCTCTAGTTCTCCATTAAGAAAAGCTGTTTTCAAATCCATTTGTTGCAAATCTAAGTCAAAATGTGCAACTAATGCTAGAATGATATGGAGAGAATCTTTCTTAGATACAGGAGAAAAAGTCTCCTTATAATCGATTCCTTCCTGCTGAGTGAATCCTTTAGCAACGAGTCTTGCTTTATACCTTTCAATGTTGCCTAATGAGTCTTTCTTTGTTTTGAAGACCCATTTACATCCAATGGCTTTTACACCATCAGCCAACTGAACAAGATCCCAGACTCCATTAACTGCCATAGAATTCATCTCTTCTTTCATAGCATTAAACCATAGTTTTGACTCATTAAAATTTATGGCTTTTGAAAACGTTTCAGGATCATTTTCGGCTCCGATATTAAAATCCGATTCTTGTAAATACACAACATAATCACTAGATATTGCTGATCTTCTTATTCTAGTAGATCTCCTAAGGTTGTTTGGTTGATCAACAATTTCTTGTTGTTCTTCATTAACAACTTGATCTACTAGATTTTCATCAGCGATTTGTGGAACATCAGTAATCGGTTGCCTAACACCCATTTGGTCTTGAGGGGTGTGAATAACGACCAATCTGTCATTTGAATAAGAGGGTTGTGCATTAATATGATCATTCTCAAAGACTATGTCATGATCATTCCCACTAATCAAGTCATTTTCAAGAAATTTTGCATTTTTTGATTCCACAATTCTAATGTTGTGAGATAGACAATAGAATCTATACCCTTTGGATTTTTCGGCATACCCAATGAAATATCCACTTATAGTTCTTGGGTCCAGTTTCTTTTCATGTGGGTTGTAGACTCTTATTTCAGAAGGACAACCCCAAATGCGTATATGTTGTAAACTCGGTTTTCAACATTTAAATAACTCAAATGGCGTCTTTGGGACAGCCTTGGTTGGAACTCGGTTTAATATATACACAGCTGTCTTAAGAGCTTCAGTACACAAGGATTTAGGAATTTTAGAACTACTAAACATGCTCCTCACCATGTCCAATAATGTTCGGTTTCTCCTCTCAGCTACGCCACTTTGGTCCGGAGAACCAGGCATAGTATATTGGGCAACAATCCCATGTTCTTGAAGAAACTTCGCAAATGGACCAGGTGCTTGTCCATTCTCAGTGTATCTACCGTAATATTATCCACCTATATCAGTTCTCACGATCTTAATATATTTTCCACATTGCTTCTCCACTTCAGCCTTAAAAATCTTAAAGGCTTCAAGTGCTTCGTTTTTATTATGAAGCATGTAGATATACATGTATCGTGAGTAATCATCAATGAAAGAGATGAAGTATTTCGGACTTTGTATGTCCATATCTGGACAAAAAATATCTGAATGTATGATTTCTAATATTTCTGTACTCCTCTTGGCACCCTTTTTAGACTTATTAGTCTTCTTTCCCTTAATGCAATCCACACAAGTCTCAAAATCAGTAAAATCTAAAGTACTGAGTACTCCATCATTTACTAATCTTTTAATCCTCTCTATGGAGATGTGTCCCAATCTCCGATGCCATAATATAGAGGAATCTTCATTTATAACACATCTTTTAATACCTCCTTGAACATGCATAGTGGTGTTATTATTTTGTAAATAAATAGAGAAAAGACCATCAACCATTGTACCATTTCCAATAAGATTTGATTTATAAAACAAATTTATTGAATTATCCAAAAGCTGAAATGAATAACCAAGGGGTACAAGTTTTGAAAGCGAAATTAAATTCCTAGAAAAACTAGGAACATAAAATGTCTTTTC
>NW_027361307.1:0-580 GCF_012295235.1 Primulina huaijiensis
ATGAATCCTTCTCTGTTGAGATCAAGTGTTCCTGCTGCAATTCTCGTAGCAGATGTCCAATCATCTATGAGTTCTTCTCTGTTTTTGAAATCTAATACATCAAGGTTAAGCATAACCCCGTAAGGATGTATAGGATCTAAAACAGTTTTCCCATCGGGTGTTTGGTGCAAGGGAATTTGATTTTTCCTTGTCCTTGTTCCCGCAGGGTGTGAACCTCCACCAGTATGGAAATCAGTTTGAGATTCTCTCATGTGTATATTTTGAGATCCCACACTTTCCCTTGGTGGTTCCTGTGAAGATGACCAAGTTATAGCAGGTGTTTCACCTCCTGCTGTGTTCATCTTTAGATCTACCACTTTGAGATTTGCGAAGGATTCTGCAAGCTCTTGTAGATCCTCTAGACCAATCCTTTCTAACGTTGTCATCAGATTAATTTCTTTTCTGAGAAAGACTTTATTAGATTGATCATCTTTTCTTCTTCAGTCAAATGTTTTGACACCACTCTGGCTTTCCCTTGTTGATGTAACAAAGGTTTAGTACCAAATGATGGTGGTAACCAATCTCCTGAAGTTCTTTTACT
>NW_027361308.1:0-301 GCF_012295235.1 Primulina huaijiensis
TTGATAAAAAGATAGTGCATAGAAAAAAGAGTGTATTTTTTTCTTTAGTGCGAGAATTCTCTTGTATGAGTTAGAGAAATTATTTTCTCGGTATACTCGGGTTGGGAGTGTGAGATATTGAGTGTATTGGTGTATACACTTGTTGTAATATTTCTTCAAGTTATAAAAATTACAGTGCTCCGTGAACGTAGCCTATATTGGGTGAACCACGTAAATTTTTGTGTTCTTGTTGGTTATTTTATTCCGTATTTTTGGATACTATATTATCATCGTGGTCGGCATCGCTTCGGTGTAATTCCCC
>NW_027361309.1:0-374 GCF_012295235.1 Primulina huaijiensis
AAAGGAAGGAAAAGGGAACTCCGGTGCTTACCTCGAAGCATGAACTATCGCAAGAAATTCTGTGAGCTCGAAATGCCACCTTAATTGAACTGCAGCCAAAGCGAACGTGATAACGATGAAAACAATCAAATGAAAACTGAAGAGTAAACCTGAAGCGAGAAGAAGACGACGAGGATCCAAATAGGTGATAGGAGGTAGGAATCCCATAAATATAAACAAAATAAAACACATACAATAAGATTATGAAAAGGAATCGACGGAGGCTCACCTTCCGTTTTAGATTGTAACGGTGCCACTCAGATTTGTAGTGAAGCTTCTGCTCAGAATCTTCGAGGAATTCTTTGTTGCAAGTGTTGCAAGTCAATCCCGGTGTC
>NW_027361310.1:0-554 GCF_012295235.1 Primulina huaijiensis
ATTGGAATTGAAAGAATTGAAAGAACAATTACAGGATCTTCTCGAAAAGGGATATATTCGACCGAGTGTATCACCTTGGGGAGCTCCAGTTTTATTTGTTCGAAAGAAAGACGGTACTATGCGAATGTGTATGGATTATAGGCAACTGAATCGGGCTACTGTGAAAAATAAGTACCCACTTCCTCGTATTGATGATCTCTTTGATCAGCTTCAGGGTACTTCTGTATACTCGAAGATTGATCTTCGTTCTGGGTATCATCAAGTACGTGTTCGAGAAGAAGATGTTCCTAAAACTGCTTTTCGTACCAGGTATGGCCACTATGAATTCTTGGTTATGCCTTTTGGTCTCACGAATGCTCCTGCTGTATTTATGGATCTAATGAATCGTGTCTTTCGAGATTATCTTGACCGATTCGTTATTGTTTTTATCGATGATATTCTCGTGTATTAAAAATCGAACAAGGAGCATACTGAACATCTGAGACTGGTACTTCAAACTCTTCGTAATTGACATTTATATGCTAAATTGTCCAAATGCGAATTCTGGATGGACA
>NW_027361311.1:0-310 GCF_012295235.1 Primulina huaijiensis
TAAAATGGATCGACTATCCAATTTATCTCCCACTACCTGCTTCACCTAAGCAGGACACCCCCATATTCTAAGATAAGAATATTTTGGAGGCTTACCCATCCATATCTCATATGGAGTCTTATCAACTGCCTTTGAATGGACATTGTTCAACAACAGTGCCGCTGTCTCAAGCGCATATCCCCAAAAGGATGGCGGCAACTCCGTGAACCCCATCATAGACCGAACCATGTCCATCAAAGTCCGGTTACGACGCTCCGAAACACCGTTCAATTGTGGTGTAGCGGGCGGAGTCCACTGCGAGAGAATCCCA
>NW_027361312.1:0-625 GCF_012295235.1 Primulina huaijiensis
TCTCTGACTGGAGGTAATCCCGGAATCTCATCAGGGAACACATCTTCAAACTCGCAAACCACTGGCATATCTGCCAAGGTAGGACTCGATTTCAGTAGATCTACTGAATAGACAAGAAACCCCTCTGCTCCTTTCGATAGTAATCGAGTCATAGACAATACTGAAATCAAAGGAATCCTAGCTCTAGACCCTTTGCCGTAGAACTTCCACTCTTCAGCCATCTCTGGTCTGAATCTAACAATCTTGTGGAAACAATCTACTGTCGCTCTGTACTTGGTTAGCATGTCGATACCAATAATGCAATCAAAATCAGATGATCCAAGTACAATACAGTTTAAATCTATCTCATGCCCATCATACTGGAGTAAACACGATCTAACAGATGTCACTGATATTAACCCTGTCCCCAAAGGAGAAGAGACAGACACTACAGTAGACAACGACTCCATAGGCAATGCATATGTCAATGCAAAATGCTCAGATAAGAATGTATGTGATGCACCTGTGTCTATCAGTACATAAGCAGGGTAACCGCAAAGCGAACAATTACCTGCTATCACGTTATCAGGGGCATCCTGAACCTGCTCTTCTATCAATGCAAACACTCGAGCCTGCTGTCTGGGAG